>NC_134405.1:90522911-90827411 GCF_038048845.1 Mixophyes fleayi | reverse complement strand
TTGGAAGCAATGCAAACCATTTACCAAATCCAATACTATTAACCCTCCTAGACAAAAAGAAGGAAAAATATTTAAAATGAGACTAACAAAATGTACCACAAGCTAACTGTCATGCAATGTTTAGCAAAACAATGGTTTAAAAATGAACCATATTATGATTCAAATATAATTCATGTAGATATTGTGCTTGTTTTAAGTAAATAATTTCTTTAGCTCTTTTAGCAATCAAAAGCCAACCCACCACCCACCCCTTACATAATTTGACTGCTTGCAGTTTGATCTGGACAGATCTGAATTGTAGGAAGGCCCTAAAGTAACTCAACTGTTTCAGGCAGCAACATTTGGATGGCAAACATTTTATAAATTAGTATATAAGGTACATTTTTTGCGTTAGAGTCAATTACTGGATTCTGACTTGATGGAAGCTCTAACAAAGCTTCAGTGCTCAATACTAGTGTATACTACATTGATATAAAGAAGAATTGTAGTTAGTGTGAGGAATGAGAAAAACACCATTTCAGTACCCGCTTCAAGAAACAGAATAGCTGGAACACTTTTGATCTGCATACCTATCAACTCCGCTGCTTTTCTAGATTTTCAACCCAGAATTTCGGCATCTAAAATGGGAGTACCCTAACAGACCATGGGAGTGTCCTTGTCCAAAATGGCCATGGCATTGGTGAATGTGACCGTAGTTTAGGTGGATCACCTTTAAGAGCTTACTGCCTTCACTTAAAGGAGTCACAATAAATTAAAGGATGGGGGCATATAACTTTGAAAAGGGAGACCATTAAATTTGTTTTTTGGCTGTTGTACGTGTATTAGTGAGCTTTAAGCGGTTCCTTATTTAGTGTACATTAGGTGATTGCTCTAGGGTGGACATGGTTTAACTTTATGTTTATTATAATTATAATAATCATTATATAGCACCAATGTATTATACAGTTTATCCATCCATTCAGTCCTTTACCAGCTCATAATCTAACTTTCTTTAGCACATGTGCATGCACACACACCGCCACCACCAGTCTGAATTTAGTTAAAAGCCATTTGAACTACCAATAGGTTTTTGTGTCATAGGAGGAAACTAGGAGAAATTCATGTGTACATATCAAACACCACACAGATAGCACTCTGGTCACATTCTGGCCTTCTATGTTACTTCTTGACCCCCAGCTATCCTTCATTCACTCAGCAGAAAAAAATGGAATGGCTTTTGGCTTGAGGAGCAAACACAAGCAAGTAGCCCAGACTTTACTACCAGCATGCCACAACAGAAAAATAGAGGTGGTTTTATATAGCCAATGAGTAATATGAAATATTGTTACGTCAAAGAATTCTGACTACTATTCTTTTTTTTGTGACTTAAATACAATACAGAGAACACTCAAGTGACCTATGTACATGACAGAGAGCACTATAGGACCTATATACTGACAGAATTCTTGTGAACACTATACAATATCCAGAGCATTCTGATGGCCTCTACACAATATACAGAGCATTCTATGGACGTCTATACAACAAACAGATCATTCTAGAGACCTCTACAAAATACAGAGAACATTCTAGGGATCTCTGTACAAAACAGAGAACATTATAGGGACCTTTTTACAGAACACAGAACATTGTAATGACCTCTATACAACACAGAGGGCACTCTTGTGCCTTCCTGAAATGTATTTGTACAGCAAATAGGCATACTTTATTAAAAATCTAAGGGAGTTATAAGGGCAGACACAGGAGTATGATTTCCCTTTTGACATTTATTGTTTGATTTTTTTCACTATTTTTTATACTTACTTCATCCAGGAGAGCCTAGTTGAGTCAATATAGAATTATATAGGTCTCACCTGTTTATATCACTGCTTGAAGCAATACAAACTGATGCAAAAAACCCAATTACTGTTAGATCTTTGCATGCAATCAGATTTACAAAGTCCTTGTTGGTGTCACTGTTTATTCCTAGTTTATTTTCACAGTGTCTTTGCCATAGCACCTTACTGTTTCTGTATCAGAAAGCATCACATTTATGTTGATAATTAATGCTAATGTCAGTCTCCTGTCTGACACTGGTCAGGTCACTAGTTTTAATAAAGCTGGCCCATAAATAATAATAAAAAAATATATCTTTTAATACAGGCTACCATTCGGTCTCAACTTATGTTTTTCTAAAAGCTCCTTTTTAGGTCTTTGCCCATTTAAGATTTATTACAAAGAAAAAATATTTATTTCAGTATTATATCATGCACATATCATTACAATGAATGACATTAACTGGTAATTTACTTTTCTTTATTTGCTTCCGCTGCTTATGATACATTCTATCTGCTTTCTGTTGTGATATATTTTATGTCAGCAGTGCAGACATTAATATATTTTAGATATGTACCAAATCTTTTCACATATCATGACTATTTTTGCACCATACATTTATTTTACTACGAATGTAATTAAGTTTTATTATAAAAATGGGAGATAAAACATCATATTAATGGCTGGGCTGCACTTTTGGAGTCCAGTCATATAATGAATGTACTCTCAGTATACAGAGCTACAATAGTTTATATAGTATAATGTTTGTCAGTGATACTATGGTGTGAAGATACCAGGTTTTCTGGCCCAATTCTACCTACGTCACTCTGGCTGGTCACCCACGGGTACTTTCCTAGGCCAGGGAAGCATACCCAGTACCTTCTAAGGTTCTTATTAGTCACTCAGGCAAATACAGTTAGAAAGTAAAGCAGTACATTTATTGTAATGAAAACAATCACTAGATTATTATGTACACACAGTAAATAAATGACAGGCAGGTTTACCACATCATTTGTCCCTTTTCCCACTAGCTTAAGGAGCTACAGTCACCTGGATATCCTGACTTAAAGTCCCATGGAGTTCTTCTCTTAGTTGCAGCTGTAGTCCATTGGTAGAAAATAAAAAACTCAAAACCAGCTACACTGCACCTTCCATGAATCAAATCCCAGAATGAATATCACCTCCCCCTGGAGTGACTCCTTATATCTAGGGTCAAATTTCCACAGTGCTTTCCCCTACCTTTGCAAACCCCTGGGCCTGTCCTTGTTCAACATTGGTGAGTCCTGGACTAGGGGGGTTGGAGAGGGGAGTTGAGATGATCTGTACTTCTACAGAACCTCCCCTGCCAGATTGTAGACCAAACGTCTGCAGTAGTCTTGTGAGAACAATGGATAATAATTAGCCTTTTCCCCTCACCAGTGTCTTGCAACCTGATCTCTTACCATTACCATCCTGGATTCACTTTAACGACAATGAATAACAACCTCACTGCATCAACAATGTACAATAACCAGTATACATATTTACAATGAGCTACAATGTCCCCTTATCCACATGTGATTAGACACTGCAGTTGTACTCTGTTGTGCTAGGGAGCAAAAGCAAGGACTATAAAAAGTACTTGCTATAATCCACATTATGTGAGAAACGAGGGACAGGCTGGTTAAAGTGTTATTAAACTTGTTTCGTCACATATGGCATAGCAGGGTTTTAACACATTTGATTGCTTTATTCTGATAAAAATCACTGAAACTTACATTGTGGGCTATACTATTAAATATGTCACCATAGACACTAATAGACACTTTCTAACAATTTAAATATTGTATGAAGATGATGACGTTTTAGCACAATACAGTTTTAATAGAATTGCCCTAAAGAGTTAGCTAAATCAGGAATGTTACAGGGAAGGAAATTCCATGTATCTAACTTGCATAAAGTCTAATTGCAATCAAAACATATTATCCAAAATATACATGTATAATGTATAGCCTAAATCATCTGACATATGTTCCTTTTAGTCTCTGACTGACAGTTACAGATTTCCTTACCTCACTAACTTGGCGGCCAATAAGCAGACGGAGGATGCGCCTCGGCAGCTTCAGCTGTGTTTTAAACACAATCCAAATGCCAGGGGCCATCCTCAGCCTGCTTATTGATTGTCAGACCTGGCCAAGCGCTGTGTGGTCGAAAGCAAGCTTGGCCCCAAGAGTGCAAAATGTAATGACACATGGGGCAGATGTTTATACTGAAATGTAGGACTTTTAGAGGGGGGTTCCAAATGCTTGATTTCAGAACAAAGCAAATGAAACTTGTAAGCGACAAATATTTGAAGTCAAACTGCTTATTGTATGTAAGCCCTGGAGACTACCTAACACTGCTTCAGGGACTGAACACTACACATCCCTGTGTGTCCAAGGAGTCAGTAAATGTCGTCACAATTCGCCAATGAACTTGGTGCCAAGAGAGAGAAGACGAAGAAGCACAGGAGAGTGTGTCTATAGAGTTAGGTGCAACCATTGCTGGAACCCTCACCATATCCATAAGAGCCTATGAGCAACAGAGACCAGTTCAGGCATTACCACTGAGCCTACCAAAAGAGGAACAGTTGAGATCACTGTGAGAGTGAGTACATTGAGAAAAAGTGCTGCAGTGCAGAGTCAGGCAAAGACACATAGAGCACCCACAGCAAACAGAGACTGTAGGACATGAGAAGGGCCACACATCCCTTAGATTGTACATTTAGTGCAACAATAGCGTACACTATATTTTAACTGTATTAGCCTGGTACCCACAGGCCAGGCTAACCAGGAGAGCCTCATTGCTATTCAGCATTAGGCCGGTCATCTCTAGGTGCAAGGGCCTGTTGTTGAGTTGCACTGGGCTCTTGCACAATGTAAGGAGTAAAACCGAATGTTTCTCATCCAGTTTCACCATGTGGTTTGGCCTGAACCGCATGCAGTTTAGGGGTTTTCAAACCGCAACACATCAAATGCAGTTTGATTTGTCCGGTGGTAGTCAGCATATCGATGCTGACTACCCCGACAAGACTTACCCCGACCTGAGGACTCTGAAGGACTGCTTCCCGACCTTCACCGATGAAGACTCCTCTTCACACCGACTTCAGCCAATGATGATGAAGTAAGAAGGCAACTGCACTTGATGATGTCATAGACCATGCTGACGAGATTATCGCTGTTGTTAAGGGGGTAATGTAAGTATGCACCCATGTACAATGTAGAAGCCTTTGTAAACTACATTGTACATGGGTGAGTATTTACATTACTCCCTTAACAACTGCGATAATCATGTCGGCATTATCAATGATGTCATCAAGTGCAGCCACCTTCTTCTTTGTCATTGGCTGAAGTCGGTGTGAAGAGGAGTCGTCATCGGTGAAGGTCGGGAAGCAGCCCTTCGAAGTCCTCAGATCGGGGTAAGTAGTGTCGGGGTTCTCGGCATCGATATGCCGTACCCCACCTAATTTCTCAGCCTCCAAACCACAGAATAGTAAATACTGATATTTGTGACTGAAAACAGCATCCAATATGTGGTGATTTGCAAACCACACCAAAAACCACCTTTCAGTACACTTGCCACTAATGTGGTAGTAAGGTTTGGATTTATTACAACCTTGTCAAGACCATGCACCCATTACATTATACTGTGTGAAGTAAGTGCTCACTATTCTTCAGAAATATCCATCTCCCTGTCTCCAAATATGACAATAATTACTTAATAATCGTAACTTTACAGAGTTCTGCTTATTCTTCAAGCAAAAAGGTGGCATTGTGTTAAAATTATTAATTGCTGTTGGAACTGGATCAAATATAGATTTCAAACAAATAACTGCATATATTTAAATGATGAAAAAATTGTAGTCTATAAATATATTTGGCGATATACTAGCTCACATTTACAAATCAAAAACAGCTTGACTATATAAAACAAATGGACTTAAATACATTGTAATAGGCTTGTATTATTGTAGTTAAATACAACAAATTATCAAAGTAAATGAAAGTACACAAGATGGTCATAAAAAGTACTACATTTATTGCATTAAACTGTCTCTACAACACATTGCCCAGCTTAGAGAGTAGTATTTATAAAAATGCAAAACATGCCAGAGTGCAAAGCTTTTCTAATTGTGCAAATCTGCTTCTTCATCCGTGTAGTGCATTAGTACAATATGTTATATGTACCTACTTTTGTACCAGGTCTGACATGATGGAGATTCCACCCCCTTATAACTTTCTTTTCATTCTCTCCTCTAATATGCTGCTTGACCTCATTTAGATTAAATAAAGAGTTCACTGTTTTTATTATGTGTTACTTTTTTGTGTATAAAAATGTTCCTAGAAATTCATTTCCCTATATAAAAGCATTGAAAGTAGAGGCTTTAGTGCTTCCCACCACCTCTGAGGACACATAAAACTCATAAAACTCATTTTCTTGGGGAAAAAAATGCTCTAGGGCCTCTAAATAAACATGAATAAGTAAGATCATTTGTGCACCTTACTCGCTGAGCAACACCACGATTAGCCATCAGAAAATGCCAAGTTTTGCATCTTCCAGGCACTGATGTCTTGGCCTGCACCAAGTGGCTTCCCTGTAAAACCAGATAATTTGCATAAAAATAGACGAGAATGGCTGTGGGAGGTGCATATTTTACACCATTTGAAATTATCCTTAGCGCTTGTTCATACATTGCGCAGTACCAAAAATGTGGTGGATTTAAATGTGTTCCCAATATTTGAAAAGGAAGCCAAATCAAACTCAGGTAATTATAGACCAGTGAGCCTCACAGGTGGGTCAAATATTTGAAAGGTTTCCAAGGGATTATTATTATCTTTGACTTATAAGGCACCACAAAGGGTCCGCAGTGCCATACATTACATATACAGAAAGCAGAGAACCAAGACACAACATGATACAAAAATATATACAAACACAGGTAACAGGGTAACGCAAATCAGATTATTTCTGGGACAGATAGTGAAAGGGATGGTAGAAATCAGCGAGAAGAAGGCCGAAGCTTAAGAAAACAGGGAAAACAGGGCTAGCGAAGCAGGCCAAGAGGTACAGCGAGTGATGGAATAGTAGGAGGAGCACACAAGGAAAGAGGGCCCTGCTCATGAGAGCTTACATCCTAAAGTGAAGGGGGAGACACAAATAGGGTGGTACTAACTGGGGGAGAAAGCCAGGACAAGGAAGTTAGGAGGAGGACTGATAGACTTGAATAAAGAAAAGAGTCTTAAGGGCACGCATGAAGCCTTTGAGAGTAGATGCTAACCTGGAATGTGGAAGATCGTTCCACAGCAGGGGAGCAGCCCGGGTAAAGTCCTGAAGAAGAGAGTGAGAGGATGTGATCAGTGAAGTAGCGAGACGCCGGTCACAGGCAGAATGGAGGGGGCGGGTAGGAGTATAGGTAGAGATGAGATTGGAGATGTAGGGAGGGGAAGATTGACTAAGAACTTTAAGGTGAAGGTTAGGAGTTTAAATTTAATTCTGTAGGGTATGGGGAGCCAATGTAGTGACTGTTGGAGGGAGACTGCAGAGACAAAGCGGGGGGAGAGAAAAATGAGGCAGGCAGCAGCATTGAGGATAGACTTAAGAGGGTCAAGGCGAGAATCAGGTAGGCCAGAGAAAAGGAGGTTACAGTAGTCAAGGCGAGAGATAACAAGCGAGTGAACAAGGGTTTTCATAGCTTCCGTGGTGAGAAAGGGACGTATGTTGGATATATTCCAAAGGTGGAAGTTGCAGGATTTTGAGAGGGACAGAATGTGAGGCTTGAATGAGATGGAGGAATCAAGGATGACCCCAAGGCATCGGACTTGGGGGACAGAAACAAGGGTAGTGTTATTAACAGAAATAGAGAGGGGGGAGGTTGGAGATTCCTGGAAGGGGGGAAGACTATAAGCTTGGTCTTGGAAATATTGAGTTTAAGGAAGCGTTGGGACATCCAAGATGAGATGGCGAGAGACAGGAGGAGACAGGAGACAGAAGGGAAGGGGAGAGGTCAGGGGATGAAAGATACATTTGGGTATCATCAGCATAGAGGTGGTACTGGAGGCCAAAGGAGCAGATGAGGACACCAAGGGAGGAGGTGTAGAGGGGGCCTTGAGGAACGCCAACAGGTAGGGGAAGAGGGGGTGATGTAGAATCATGAGTAGAGACTGAGAAAGAGCGGTTGGTAAGGTAAGAGGAAAACCAGGAGAGGACAGTGTTACATAGGCCTATAGATTTGAGAGTTTGCAAAAGGAGTGCGTGGTCAACAGTATCGAAGGCAGCAGAGAGATCAAGAAGGATAAGAAGGAAGTAGTGTCTATTGAATTTAGCGAGGAGAAGGTCATTAGTGACCTTAGTGAGGACAGTTTCAGTGGAGTGGAGGGGGTGAAAACCAGATTGGAGCAGGTCAAGGAGTGAGTGAGAGGAGAGAAAGGAGGTGAGACGGTTGTAGACAACCCGTTCAAGAAGTTTGGAGGCAAAAGGAAGAAGCAAAGTAGGGCGGTAATTAGAGAGAGAGGCGAGATCAAGAGACGGTTTCTTGAGTATGGGGGAGACAAGAGCATGTTTAAAAGAGGAGGGTAAGATTCCAGAGGAGAGGGATAGGTTGAGGAGGTGTGCAAGGTGGGAGCAGGCTTCAAGAGAGAGGTAGCGGAGGAGGTGGGAGGGGATTGGGTCCTGTGTGCAAGTGGAGAGGGGAGAGGAAGAGAGAAGGGTATGGACTTCATCTGCAGATACCAGAGTGAAGGAAGAGAAGGAGGGTGAGCTAGTAGGAGGGGAGGGGAGAAAGGAGATAGCGGAAGCTAAGGAGGAAGAGAAGAGGGACACAGTGGACATGGTGGGGGGGGAGGGTGGGGTAAGAAGGGACTGCTGGGAGATATCATGACGTATAGACTCAATCTTGGAGGTGAATTGGCTAACAAAGTCGACAGCATAGAGCATGGGGGGGAGTGGGAGAGGGGGAGTGGAGAGGAGGGAGTTGAAGGTGGTAAAAAGCCTACGGGGGTTGGAGGATTGGGAAGAAATGAGAGTTTTAAAGAAAGATTGTTTAGAGAGCGATAGGGCCGAACTGTAAGAGGCAAGTATGAACTTGAAGTGGAGGAAGGCAGCATGAGTGCGTGACTTTCTCCAGAGCCGTTCTGCACTGCAGGTGCATTTTTGAAGATAGCGGGTAAGTTTAGTGTTCCACGGTTGCGGCGGGGACCGACGAAGCTTGACGGTGACAGCCGGGGCGACAGAGTCAAGTGCAGCGGTAAGAGTGCCATTGTAAAAGGAGACAGCCTTATCGGGGCAAGAAAGAGTGTTGATGGGGGAGAGGAGCGTGGCCAGGGAGGAGGAGAAACTGGTAGGACCAACTGTGTCAAGATTACGCCTGGTGAGAGTAACCTTGGGGGACGGGGACGATGAGAGGGGTGGAGAGATGTGCTAAAAGAGAGGAGATGGTGGTCCGAGAGAGGAAAAGGTGAATTAATGAGGCCAGAGACAGTACCGAGGTGTGAAAAAAACAGATCTAGGGAGTGCCCACTGCGGTGGGAGGGAGAGGAGGTCCATTGAGAGAGACCAAGGGAGGAGGTGAGGGAGAGAAGTTTGGAGGCAGCAGGGTCTGAGGGATTGTCTATAGGGATATTAAAGTCCCCCAAGATGAGGGAGGGAAGGTCAGAGGAGAGAAAGTGAGGGAGCCAGGTGGCAAAGTGATCAAGAAATTGGGAGACAGGACCAGGAGGACGGTAGATAACCGCAACACGGAGGTGGACTGGGTGGAATAGGTGGATAGAGTGTACCTCAAAGGAGGAAAAGGAGAGGGAGGGTTCAGGGGGAAGAACCCGAAAAGAACAGCAGGAGGAGAGAAGTATGCCAATGCTACCACCTTGCCATTCCCCAGGTCTGGGTGTGTGGGAGAAGGACAAGCCCCTGAAAGAGAGAGCAGCTGGAGAGGTAGTATCCTCAGTGGATAGCCATGTTTCAGTGATGGTAAGCAGGTTGAAGGATCTAGAGATAAAGAGATAATGGATAGAGGTCAATTTGCTACAGACTGATCTGGCATTCCAAAGACCACAGGATAGTGGAAGAGAGGGAAGAGGAGAGATGTGGATGAGATTGTTGGGGTTGCTCGTCTGCAAGGGTGAGTATGATATGGAGCGAGGGGAATGACAGGAAGAGAGGGTTGGAATTGGACGAGAAGCAGAAATAAGAGGGGAATTTGTCAGCAGAAAGGAGACGAGGGGCAGGAGAGCAAGAAGTAGTGGAGGAGTGGAAAAGGCAAATATATATTATTTAAAATAAACTGATAGCATGTCAAACTAATCTGACAATTTTCTATGAAGAAATGCATTCTGGATTTTGGTAATGTAGTTTATAATCTTTATAAATGGGGCACTTTAATTTTACACAAATGGTGCAATTGCTACCAGTCGTGTAGCATGTTATATTGTCATTTAATATTTAATATTGTTATATTGCTTAACCCTGACCCACTACAAATACCTCCCAACTGTTCTGATTTTTACAGGACAGTCCCGATTTTAAGTGACTGTCCCAACTGTCAGCAACTTTGTCCCAACTGCCTGGAAGTTGGGAAAAATGTCTCTGCTTTCCACAGTGAAATGCAGTGCACACTAGTTAAGGGGAGTAGTAGTAGGCCATGACAGAGTTGGCCGCCTCTGCCAGCTCCCTGATATAATATCTTATCATATATTCAAACAGTCACACAATATATCACCTCTATTTTGTCAGGAAACTGCTCCTGACCACCTTAACTTGTCACAAACCTCGCTCTGCGCCCTCGTGACTTGGAAGTTTACCATTAGGGAACACACAGGATTACAATCCCAATCTCAGATTTTGCTGGTCCCTTTTCCAACACAGGCACACACTTTCACACCTCTCCACAACTGCCACCAGCTACGTATAAGGCCCGCAGCAAACCTATGATTTAATTACCCAATTGCGCACTCTCTGTGCTCTGGTAGCTAAAAGAGTTAACACTTCCCACACTGGTATTAAAGGGTTAACACAGCCAAGTACTAAACCTCTTCTAAACGGGCAGTGAATTAGTTTAGAGCTATAACGACAGCACTTTTAGTTTCAATACACAAAAAGTGCAATGCTTACAGATTATAAAAACAGTTAATGAAAGATAACAAAATATACAGCAAGAAAGATAAAATAACAAGGACAGAGTTTCAGAGTATAAACTTACATACAAGTTGTATAATCTGCACCAACGGAAATTGGCTCGGAAGATGGACAGCTTATCAATGTTGATTGATTTCCCAAAATTAGAACACTTTCTTGCAAGTGGTTTCATCTTTTTAAAGATACTTTGTCACCTTTCCCCTCCTCCAGTGGTTGTGGTCTCCAGTGGAGGCCTGTGACACATTGTACAACCACAGTTACATTCCCTGTTTAATACCCAATGCTAAAAGGTACCATATCTTCCTAGGGAGTGTCACACAGACCCAATTTTATTATCAATAAATCCAATACAAATTTACCAATTTATAGATACCAAACACAGATAGGTCCAGGGAATCTGTTGAGCTGAAACTCATTTCCTCACTTTCCCTGCATGATAGACAACTTTATTTGACCTATGGGCTGTCCTCCATCATTCTATTTATGAATATGTGGTTGACCACTAACTATATTAATTTTGAGTTACATTTGAATTATGTAACTATGTAATTATATAATGATGTAGCTGAATTATATTTATCTCTATAAAATATAGCAAGCCACCATATGGTCTCCTGCTAGGAGTGGCTCCTTAATGTCCCTCCTTTGTCAGGATGAAGCTCACTCCAGGGGGGCTTTGAAGCTACACAGCTTCCCCTAAAGATTACACTGTTATCTTGTAACAAAGGGGTGGGCAGAGCCACAGAATAAACATAAGTACTGGCCTCACATATTACACATTAGCTTACAGAGAAACTTAAATTATGAATGGATTCATTGGATATACACTATTTACAATGCAGTAATGATTACACGTTATTCCCCACAATTATGTTGTTTGCTAATCCTTATAACTGTAATTCCTTCCTGTTCCCTACAGGATGGCTTAGAACTTCAGAAGTGGGCATACCCCTACATTGCGTGACTAATATGTGGAATTACCACAAACCTTTGTGTTTGAGCGGCGATCCAGTTGTCCCAATATGCCATTGATTTGTTTATGTATTGTTACGTCCGTGTATATCATATGCAATAAAGTCTCTTCAATGCGATAGCTATGGTTCCAAAGCACAAAGGTATTATTTCACAAAATAGATTACAGGGCAAAGTTTGGCATGCATATGCTTCTGCTGTTAGCACTAGCACAAGTTGCTATCAGAACACTCTGGTTTCTAAAGCCAGAGGTGAACAATTTATACACTGTACAATTGTAAAAAGCAGTGACATCACAAAGATACACAGTTTCAATCTTAAGGTTGACATTCATAGGTCGATGGGTCATGACCTTCCAAGAACTCGTTGTGCCATTGGTTAATTCCTCTGGTCATTGTTCCATGAAGTGGCCAGGTGTCCTTTCTCAGGCTCCCGCCTCTAAACCTGTATAAATTGGTTTTTTTATGACATCTCTGGACTTGCTATTTGGTGTAAGAAAAGTGAAACTATTTATAACTAGCGCTCATACAATTGCAAACAAAATTATATCAAACTCGATGTTATTTAAATGTTGGGAACATTAATTAGCCTCTTTACCATTTTATATTTTTATATTAAAAGATAGAAAATATTTTAAACATATTTAAATGTTGCTATGATAATAATTACGTTGTGCTTCAATCACATCGCAACTGATTGTAGTGTACAGAAATTATTGATTATCACCTTCGTCCAATTATTAAACTATATACAGTCATGGCCAAAAGTTTTGAGAATGACACAAGTATTGGTTTTCACAAAGTTTGCTTTTTCATTGTTTTTGGACCTTTTTATCAGATGTTGCTATGGTATACTGAAGTAAAATTACAAGCATTTCATACGTGTCAAAGGCTTATTGACAATTACTTTAAGTTCATGCAAAGAGTCCATATTTACAGTATTGACCCTTCTTTTTGAAGACCTCTGCAATTCGCCCTGGCATGCTGTCAATCAACATCTGGACCACATACTGACTGACGACTGCCCATGTTTGCCTAATCAATGTTTGGAGTTTGTCAGAATTTGTGGTTGTTACGATTTTGATGCCTTAGTCAGTATTAGCACAGGCTTACCTAGGGAGCGGAGTCTAACGGCCTTCCGGTCTTCACCAAGAACCACCGCAAGGTAGTGTGGACTTAGCTGCCGAAGAACCGCAGGTCGCGGCCCCCAGATTAGCCTACTGACGTAAGGGAGAAAGTTCTAAGTGATGGCAGGCAGACAAGAAAATAGACAATGCGGTGCAAGTACAGGCACTAACCGTTAATTCTAGGCGTTGTAGGTCTGGAACAGTAACCGATAGATGCACGGAGGCAATGGGTGCGTGGCAGGATTTGAGTCCAGAGAATAGTTGGTAACACAGCCGAGTCGGTACACAGAAGGTATCAGGTATACGGTGCCAGAGGGAGATCCAGAGAATAGTTGGTAACACAGTCGGGTCGGTACACAGAAGGTATCAGGTATACGGTGCCAGAGGGAGATCCAGAGAATAGTTGGTAACACAGCCGAGTCGGTACACAGAAGATAGTCCAGTTGCGTAGTGCCAGGGATAAGCCAAAGAATAGTCAGGTCACAGCCAGGTAGGTACACAGGAGTAGGAGGAATAGAGGGGTTCACAGGGATCAGGTTCACAGGAGTCAGGACACAGGAACTGTAGCCCGGAACAGGAAACACATTGCTCTGACACAGGCAGCGTGTCAGAGCAGGGGAGATATAGGAGTTTGAATTCCCCGCCCAGGAGTCACATGATCAGCAGCAGAGAGAACCCGGAAGTGCGGCAGCGCTAACAGAAGAAGCGCTGAACAGATCGGACACCGCTGTCAGCTCCTGCTGACAGCGCAGCGGAACGGGAACAAGGTAAGTTCCTAACAGTACCCCCCCCTTCAGGGGTGGCCTCCGGACAACCTATAAGGCTTTAGAGGGAACTTGGTATGGAATTTCTTCAACAAACTCGGAGCATGAAGGTCTCGTGCAGGAATCCAAGAACGCTCTTCAGGACCGTAACCTTTGCAGTCAACCAGGAACTGCAAGGAACCTCTGGAAATCCGAGAATCTAGAATCTCCTTCACCTCAAATTCCTGATCTGGTGCAGAAACAGCAGCAGGAGGTCTTCTTGAAGAGACGAATTTGTTAACAACAAGTGGTTTGAGAAGGGAAATGTGGAAGACATTGGGAATCCTCAAGGTAGGGGGTAATTTTAATCTAAAGGCCACCGGATTAATGACCTCAATGATCTTGAAGGGACCGATAAATCGGGGAGCGAATTTCCAAGAAGGAACCAACAAGCAAAGATTCTTCGTAAACAACCACACTTTGTCACCAGGAGTAAGTAGTGGAGACTGTCTTCTTCTCTTGTCAAATGCTCTTTTACTGATGGCAGAGGTGTGAAATAATTTGCGTTTGATAAGATCCCACCTAGACGAGAAGTCCGATAGAAGGGAATCCACTGCAGGAACCCCAGAAGCGGTTAACTCTTTGAAGGGTGGAACTTTAGGATGAAATCCCTGAAGAGCAAAAAAGGGAGAAGTGGAGGTAGAGTCGTGTGAATTATTATTGTGGGCGAATTCTGCCCAAGGTAATAAATCAACCCAATCATCATGTTTAGCTGAAATGAAACATCTGAGGAATTTCTCTAATTCTTGATTCGTCCTTTCAGTGAGACCATTACTTTGCGGATGATATGCAGAAGAGAAATTTAACTTAATTCCACAAAGACGAGAAAAGGCCCTCCAAAATCTTGCCACGAACTGAGTTCCTCGATCAGAAATGATAATATCTGGACAGCCATGTAGTCGGAAAATTTCTTTAATGAAGAGTTGAGCCAGAATAGAAGCAGAAGGGAGACCTTTTAATGCCACAAAATGAGCGGCTCGGGAAAGGCGATCAGTGACCACCCACACTACTGAGAACCCTCTGGAGGAGGGTAAATCTGTGATAAAATCCATGGAGAGATGACTCCAAGGTCGATCCGGAATTGGCAGAGGCTGCAGCAGACCGTATGGAGCTTGACGAGGAACTTTATTTTGAGCACAAGTGGAACACGCCGTCACAAACTGTCGAACGTCCGAACGGATAGCCGGCCACCAATAACTACGGGAGATAAATTCCAAGGTCTTCTTTATACCGGCATGACCAGAAAAACGGGAGGCATGAGCCCATTTAAGGAGTTTAATTTGTAGATGTGGAGGAACCAAAGTCTTCCCGTGAGGAATGATCAACCGAGTAGGAGTAGTAGCCAAAATACATTCTGGATCTAGAATAGACCTAACACTCTCTTCTTCGGTATCCATAGAATCAAAGGAACGAGAGAGAGCATCAGCCTTCTTGTTCTTGGACCCTGGTCTGAAGGTAATGATCATATTGAATCGTGAAAAAAATAAAGACCATCTGGCCTGACGGGGATTGAGGCAGGATGCAGTTTGTAAATAAAGCAGGTTCTTGTGATCCGTAAAAATAGTAACAGGAAATCTGGCTCCCTCCAAATGATGTCTCCAAGCCTCCAAGGCCAATTTGATAGCAAGTAGTTCTCTGTCTCCAATGCCGTAGTTTTTTTCGGTGGGTGAGAATTTACGAGAAAAGAAGCCACAGGGAGAAAACTTTCCAGTAGAATTCTTCTGAGACAAAATAGCTCCCACTCCAGTGGAGGATGCGTCAACTTCGAGAAAAAAGGGGAAGGAAGAATCTGGCTGTTGAAGAATAGGTGCCGATATGAAGGCTTCTTTAAGATACTTGAAGGCCTCTACCGCCTCTGGTGGCCAGGTCTTAGCGTTGGCAGATTTCTTGGTCAGGGAAGTGATGGGTGCAATAACAGACGAAAACCCTTTGATAAAGTGGCGGTAATAATTAGAAAACCCAATAAAACGCTGGGTGGCCTTAAGTCCAACCGGTTGGGGCCAATCAGAAATCGCCTTTAATTTCTCAGGGTCCATACGTAATCCGGAGCCAGAAACCACGTGACCAAGAAAAGGAAGATGCATTTTTTCAAAGACACACTTGTCCACATTACAGTACAGATGATGCGACCGAAGGCGTTGAAGAATCAAGGAGACATGATGGCGATGAGTAATAATATCAGGTGAAAAAATAAGAATATCGTCTAGGTAGATGACAACAAATTGATACAGGAAATCCTGAAAAACTTCGTTAATGAAATTTTGAAAAACTGCAGGAGCGTTACAAAGTCCAAATGGCATGACAAGATACTCAAAATGCCCATCGTGCGTATTGAACGCCGTCTTCCATTCATCCCCTTGTTTAATACGGATAAGGTTGTAGGCCCCTTTCAAATCCAGTTTAGAAAAAATTGAAGCTCCCTTGATCCTATCAAAGAGTTCAGAGATCAATGGTAAGGGGTACCTATTCTTTTTCGTTATGGCGTTGAGGCCACGGTAGTCTATGCAAGGACGCAATCCGCCGTCCTTCTTTTTTACGAAAAAGAAACCTGCTTCTGCTGGTGACGAGGATTTCCGGATAAAACCCCTGTTTAAATTCTCCTTAATATATAGGGACATGGCCTCTGATTCGGGTAGAGATAATGGAAATACCCGTCCTCTAGGTGGTATCTTATCCGGCAACAATTCAATGGAGCAATCCCAAGGTCTATGAGGGGGTAACTTGGAAGCCTCCTTTTCACAAAAGACGTCAGAAAACGAATGATATTGAGGAGGAATACCGGAGGGTGTTGGAAGACAGCCCATAGCGGGTCTATGAATCCTGGGAAGACATCGGGAATGACACTCTGAACCCCATGCAAGAACTTCCGGTTTCTGCCAATCTAAAGTGGGGGAGTGAAGTCTGAGCCAAGGTAAGCCTAAGATCAACGGGTTGATAGCCTTTGGAATGACTAAGAAGGAGATTTCCTCAGTGTGTAGGGCTCCAATGCGTAGAGACATGTTGACAGTTCTGTTCTTAATGGATCCTCCAATGATACGACTGCCATCTATAGCTGTAATGGCAATAGGTGGATCTAAGGGTTGCCTAGGCAATGATAACCGCTCTACAATGTCAGCTCGTAAAAATTTCCCCGCTGCACCGAAGCGCTGGAAGAGACAATTGTTTATCAGTATATTGCAGAAGAACTTGGATAGAAAAACTAGAATCCATAGGAGAGAGAATGTTCATACCTAACTTAGTCTCTCCGTCATCAGTTAGGTCCGATCGTTTCCTGGGCGCTTCCCACATTGACTCAGGACATGACTGGGTTCCCCGCAATAAAGGCATAAACGATTCTTGAACCGCCTCTCTCTTTCCTCCTGGGATAAACGTGCTCTTCCCAACTGCATAGGCTCTTCCTCCGGTGTAATAGGACTTTGGAAGCGAGGAGCCAAACGGAAAGTAGATCGACGGGAACTCTCTCTCTCCTGAGTGCGTTCACGTAAACGTATATCACTCTGGTTACAGAGAGAGATCAAAGCATCCAGGGTATTGGGTAACTCTCGGGCTGCTAGCTCGTCCTTAATACGATCGGACAAGCCTTGCCAAAATGTGGCCACTAAAGCTTCATTGTTCCAACAAAGTTCGGCCGCCATAGTGCGAAATTGAAGGGCGTACTGGCCCAGAGTAAGGGTACCCTGGCGCAGACGGAGGAGTCCAGAAGCTGCACTGGAGACTCGTCCGGGTTCATCAAAGATGCGTCTGAAGGTTTCCAGGAAAGTGGCACAATTATGGAGGATGGGGTCATCATCTTCCCAGAGAGGAGAAGCCCAGGCAAGCGCTTGACCAGACAATAAGGAAATAATATAAGCGACTTTAGTTTTCTGTGTAGGAAAGTTTCCAGGCAAAAGTTCAAATTGAATAGCACACTGGTTCAAGAAGCCTCGGCATTCCTTGGGATCCCCATTGAACTTGGGTGGGTTAGGTATGCGGAGTTGAGAGGTTGTGGGAGCAGATACAGCTGAACTGCTTGGAGCGGGGGCAGGTTGTGGGGCCAGAGCAGGTGGAGGATTAGGAGCTGCCACCTGAACTGCTTGGAGCGTATCCAACCTGTTAGACAGAGTCTGCAGAATCTGTAAAAACTGTTCTTGATTTTTCCCCTGTTCCTCAACCTGAGCCGCTAAGTTATCCAGTAGTACTCTCGCAGTGGGATTCCCTGTCGCTTCCATTAGTTAGATAAGGGGGGTCAGAGCAAACTGTTACGATTTTGATGCCTTAGTCAGTATTAGCACAGGCTTACCTAGGGCGCGGAGTCTAACGGCCTTCCGGTCTTCACCAAGAACCACCGCAAGGTAGTGTGGACTTAGCTGCCGAAGAACCGCAGGTCGCGGCCCCCAGATTAGCCTACTGACGTAAGGGAGAAAGTTCTAAGTGATGGCAGGCAGACAAGAAAATAGACAATGCGGTGCAAGTACAGGCACTAACCGTTAATTCTAGGCGTTGTAGGTCTGGAACAGTAACCGGTAGATGCACAGAGGCAATGGGTGCGTGGCAGGATTTGAGTCCAGAGAATAGTTGGTAACACAGCCGAGTCGGTACACAGAAGGTATCAGGTATACGGTGCCAGAGGGAGATCCAGAGAATAGTTGGTAACACAGCCGGGTCGGTACACAGAAGGTATCAGGTATACGGTGCCAGAGGGAGATCCAGAGAATAGTTGGTAACACAGCCGAGTCGGTACACAGAAGGTATCAGGTATACGGTGCCAGAGGGAGATCCAGAGAATAGTTGGTAACACAGCCGAGTCGGTACACAGAAGGTATCAGGTATACGGTGCCAGAGGGAGATCCAGAGAATAGTTGGTAACACAGCCGAGTCGGTACACAGAAGATAGTCCAGTTGCGTAGTGCCAGGGATAAGCCAAAGAATAGTCAGGTCACAGCCAGGTAGGTACACAGGAGTAGGAGGAATAGAGGAGTTCACAGAGAGCAGGTTCACAGGAGTCAGGACACAGGAACTGTAGCCAGGAACAGGAAACACATTGCTCTGACACAGGCTGCGTGTCAGAGCAGGGGAGATATAGGAGTTTGAATTCCCCGCCCAGGAGTCACATGATCGGCAGCAGAGAGAACCCGGAAGTGCGGCAGCGCTAACAGAAGAAGCGCTGAACAGATCGGACACCGCTGTCAGCTCCTGCTGACAGCGCAGGGGAACGGGAACAAGGTAAGTTCCTAACAGTGTTTTTTTGTTTGTCCACCTGCCCCTTAAGGATTGACCACAAGTTCTCAATGGGATTAAGGTCTGGGAAGTTTCCTGGTCATGGACCCAAAATTTTGATGTTTTGATTCCCAAGCCATTTAGTTATCACTTTTGCCTTATGAGAAGGTGCTCCATTATGCTGGAAACGGCATTGTTTATCACCAAACTGTTTTTGGATGGTTGGAAGAAGCTGCTCTTGGAGGATGATTTGGTACCATTTTTTATTCATGGCTGTGTTATTAGGCAAAATTGTGAGTGAGCCCACTCCCTTGGCTGAGAAGCGAACCCATACAGGAATGGTCTCAGGATGCTTTGCATGACACAGGACTGATGGTAGCGCTCACCTTTCCTTCTCCGGACAATCGTTTTTCCAGATGTCCCAAACAATCTAAAAGGGGATTCATCGGAGAAAATGACTTTACCCCAGTCCTCAGCAGTCCAATCCATGTACCTTTTGCAGAATATCTATCTGTCCCTGATGTTTTTCCTGAAGAGAAGTGGTTTCTTTGCTGGCCTTCTTGACACCAGGCCATATTCCAAAAGTCTTCTCCTCACTGTGCGTGCAGATGCACTCTCACCTGCCTGATGCCATTTCTGAGCAAGCTCTGCACTGGTGGTGCCCCAATCCCAGGGGCGCACGCAGGATTGTCAGGGAGGGTGCAATCTTACAAGCAGCAAAATCCTTCACTGTAAAGCCCTTTTTGTGCAAAGCAATGATGACTGCACATGTTTCCTTGCAGATAACCATGGTTAACAGAGGAAGAAGAATGATTTAAAGCACCACCCTCCTTTTAAAGTTCCCACCTGTGTTAATGAGAGAATCACTGACCTGATGTCAGCTGGTCCTTTTGTGGCAGGGATGAGATGCAGAGAAATGTTGTTTTGGGATAAAGTTCATTGTGATTGCAAAGAGGGACTTTGAAATTAATTGCAATTCATCTTATTACTCTTCATGACATTCTGGAGTATATGCAAATTACCATCGTTAAAACTGAGGAAGCAGACTTTGTAAAATATAATATTTGTGTCATTCTCAAAACTTTGTCCATGACTGTACTGTATATATATATATATATATATATATATATATATATATTTATATATATATATATATATATATATATATATATATATATATATATATATATATATATAAAGTAAATCTCCTCCTGCACTGCAGTTAAAGAGGATGTACATTGCTGCATGAAAAAAAAGATCAGCAACTCCTGCTGCATCTAAGTTTCCCTCAAGGTCTCATTTAACTTACCTTATTTTCACTGAATTGAAGTTGACTGTATATATCTGCTCCACAGCTTCGGGGTTTTGTAAACAGCTAGAAGAGCAAACTCTAGAGGAAAATGTCCATTTCTAGAAATTAGGAGTTGGCAAATGCTGAGGCATACATGGTGTGAAGTAAGCAACAAATATTTTCAGCCATCTCTTCTATCAAGTACACAAAGCTTAACCATATCCAGGGCCTGATTATCCAATAGGCCAACTAGGCTGCAGCCTAATGTGGAAGGCTTCGGGGGGGGGGGGGTATAAACTGAAATAAATTTTTCACATTTAAAAGTTGTTCTTCAAAGTAAAAATAAAACATTAAAGAAAAATATAGTAATGTTTTAATCTTGACATTTTCCCATAGTAAAGGCTGACGACAATGGGTCATCCTTGAGTGGGCGATTGAGGATAAGTGAGTAGGAGAAACAAGGATGGCGACAGGTGCGTGCACGACATGCCCTGCCACCTTCTCATCTTCACCTCCAGTAGCGATCGTTCATGCCTCTGTTCTGCTATACAGTTCTGATTTTAATGAAAACTAAATGAGTGATAAAGACTGTTGTTACCATTTTAAAAATCCAAGTGGAGCTGAGTTTTGAAAACATAGAAACATAAACACAAGTAGGTGGGCAGGGGTATGAGTGTAAAAGAAGCTGGGTCTGAAATTAAGAACAAGTTAATTTTTACCTACATGTATGAGTCTGGCATGAAAGGCAAGGGGGCACTACAGGCGTATTAGTCTAAGGCGGCCTGAACCCTTAATATGACCTTGCCCATATCTGGTGAATAGTTCGGTGCACTGAGCAATATCTGATATCAAGTACACAAAATTGAGCCATATCTAAATCCAAGTACACAAAGGTGAGCAATAACTGCAATCAGGAACACTATGCTAAGCAATATCTGGTGCCAAATAAAATATACTGAGTGATATCTGGTTCCAAGCATACAAAACAACCGTGTAAGAGAAGTTGTTTCCTGTTTTGCACTGAACTGTGCAGCTAGTCAGAGTCAACACAGTAAGACAGCAATCAAAGCAGATCAACATATGATGAATGGGCTGATAACCATTTGGGAATTAGCAGGGAACAGATACTAGGAACACATTTTTTAAATGATAAAACAGAAATTGGGCCCCCAAACTATTACCCAGTAGGCTAACCTGCCCTCCACAATGATATCTGTGCTGCTTAGCTCTGGCACTACCTTCCTGAAGTCTCTTTTTTTGGATGATCTTAGGGGTAGATCTAGATATATAATCTTCTTAAAAGTGGAGATGTTGCCCATAGCAATCAAACAGATAATAACTATCATTTTCTCGAATGTACTATATAAATGAAAGATAGAATCTGATTGGGTCCTTATGTGCAACAACATCACTTGTTTTTTTAGAAGGTTTCATATATCTATGCCTTTGGGGGTCTAATTATTAAAACAGTGACAGCCTAGAGCTGCCGGTGAATGGAGCAAGTGCTATATTTTAGTATATAGGAGCGCTTTTGCTCTGTTGCCCCTGCTGCGTTGCTATGGCAACCGGAGAACGGCCCCCTGTCGTCTAGTGAGGAAACAGGAAGTGGGGAGCACTTCCTGTTTGACCAGTAAAAATAACAGGCGCCGTACTGTTAGTTGCGCTCTGTATATTTATATATATATATATATATATATATATATATATTAATATATATATATTTATATATATATATATATATATATATATATGTCCAGATATAAAACCACCAAGTGCATTACCAACCTGCCTGCATCCGTATACTGTATATAGTATATAGAAGTGTATAAGTTCAACTGTATTCAAACTGTTACGACAGTTGAATACTGCTGTACAACAAGTTACCAACTATTGTGAGTATCTACATCTGTGTTATCTTTAATAAACAGCAACCTGTTTAAGTTACAATTTAGAATGGCAAACTTTTTCTGGTGCTATACTACAGATACAGGGGATCCCAGGAAATACTGTTTCACCTAACTGTTCCCTGGGCTCTGTTAGGGGGAAGGAACAGGTCAGTGAATATTAAAAGTGACTCAGAATCTTGCTGCAAAAGTACAAAGCTGTAGCAATAGTTTTGTTCCTTAATTTTTAACACTTAATCACTGTCATCATCACAGCTTGTTCTTTAGAAATAGATGTCAATTTTTTATTTTTAGCACCCTGTCATGAGCAAATTGTTGGTCTCTGGATACGTTTTGTCTGCATGTGTGATCAGCTGCAGTGTGATGCACCTGAGGCCTTAGTCAGACCTGGCGCACACACTCACTATTTATCCACAGACATTGTCTGAGTCTCTCTGCTATGACAGACAACAGAAGAGATGGATAATCACATTTTCTTTGCGTATGTATTTTTTTTTATTTATGGTGACACAAAGTGGATTTTATGGTGAATTATGTCATTAGTCTGAGTGCTGCTTGTTGTTCTTTTATCTCTCAGGTTCTTTATTTGAAAACCAAATTATTCCCGACTGAAATCATAGGAGAGTTTCCATAAAGGATTAAATTGTTATTTTATAACATCTCTGTTGTCACTGACAATGCTTGTCTAGTTGAATTGTACAGTGTGTTTGAGTATTAGAGGATCTGTCTGGAATGACAACGCTTATCTGTCAGTCGCTGTTAACACTCTGCTGAAAAATTGTTGCAATCATATGTTATATAGCTTTAACGTTGAGTTTCATTTATCACATAGTACTTACGGGGTCTACAATCCTTTAAAATGTACATGTTTTATTTAAATATACAGTCCATCAACCTTGCCAAACTCTCCAATCTTTCTCCTCCCCTTTACCTACAAACTTTTTGAGCATCTTGCCTATAATCGCCTCTCCTATTTCTCCTCCTTCTTCTCCTCCTTGACCCACTACAATCAAGCTTTTGTCCCTCCATTTTGCTAACACTGCCCTTACCAAAGTTACTAATAATCTTCTATATGTCAAATATAAGGGCCACTTCTCCTTACCCATCGCTTTGGACCTCCCTGCATCTTTCGACACCATGGACCACCCTCTCCACTTACACACCCTCCCCTCCATTGGCCTCTGTGACACTGTCCTCTCCTGGTATTACTCATTCCTCCCCAACCACTACTTTTCTGTCTCTTCCTTTGACTCCTCCTCTTCTCCTCTTCTTCTACCCATCAAGGTCTCCAAGGGTCCATCCTGGGCCCTGGTTTCTTTGTACACCTCCTCCCTATCAGAGCCTTCCGCCTCTAGTACTACCTATATGCTAATAAAACATTGGCCCATTCTCATCTTGCTCCTCATCAATTTGTACTCAACGCAGCTGCTGGACTTATCTTTCTTTCTGGCCGCTCCACATCAGTCTCTTCCCCTCTAAGCCCTGCACTGGCTCCCCTTTCCCTACAAAATCCTTTTCAAGATCCCCACTCTTACATACAAGGCCCTTGCCAACTCCACTGCTCCCTACATTTCCAACTTCATCTCCATTCACACACCATCCTGCCCACTGAGTTTGGTCAATGATCGTCGCCCGTATTCCCCTCTGATACCTCTTCTCATGCACGCCTGCAAGACTTTTCCCACACTGCCCCCCTCCATTGGAACACTCTCCCTTGCTCCATCAGAACATCCCCTAATCTGTGCAGTTTCAAATGGGCATTGAAAACCCACCTTTTCTTAAATCCCTTCAGTCTTCCGCTTAAATACCCACCTAGTTGGCTACCTTTCCCTCTCATCCCTTCTTCCTCTCTCGTTCCGTGTGACTGTATCTCTGTATCACCCTTGCGTCTTCAGCTTCTTTGAGCAGGACCCAGTCTCCTTCTGTTTCCACCACTTTTAACTTTGCTCTCCAGCTACTCAGCCCACCTCCTTCTTGGACCTTCTGCTCTCTGTCTCCTCTCGCTTTTCTCTGCACCTCTCAGTGGCTCTTAACCTGTCAGCCGCACCCACCCTTCTGGGCACAGGTTTCCAGCTTGTGCTAAATATTCCACACCCTGTCTCTTTAGCTGTGCATTGAGCTTCCTGAGTTATAGTGCTTATTGTTAACTGTACCGTGCTGTTTTACCTTTTACTGTCTTATTGTTTGTCTCTGTACGGCAGTACAGACACTTTGTGGTGCCCTATAAATAAAAATGAATAATAACAACAATAATAATAATAAAGATAAAACCCCAAACTGTAGAGACCTGAGGCCTGATTCATTAAGGATCTTAAATGAAGAGGATCCTTATTTCAGTCTCCTGGACAAAACCATGTTACAATGGAAGGGGTGCAAATGAGTGTTCTGTTTTGCACATAAGTTAAATAGTGACTGTTTTTTCATGTAACACACAAATACTTGATAGCTTATTTGTACACTGGCATTTAAAGCTGATATTTGTGTGTTACATGAAAAAACAGTCAGTATTTAACTTATGTGCAAAACAAAACACTCATTTGCATCCCTTCCATTGTAACATGGTTTTGTCCAGGAGACTGAAATAAGGATCCTCTTCATTTAAGATCCTTAATGAATCAGGCCCCTGATCATTTTCAATTTTACTTTTCAGCCATAAATGAGCAAAAAAATGAATAACAATGTTAATACGTCATGGTATTATCAACTGGATGATATACATTACAAGTAAAAAGAACACAAGTTCACGAAACTGAGACAACAAGTATGAAAGGAAGCAGAATGTTAAGTGCTGTTTAAAATGGGTCATGTCTGTAGTCATGGAAATACTTTATAGCTATAGTGAAAAAGTTCATAACAAAACACAAAAATGTTACCAACATTGTGAAACTGGTACATGGATAATTGACAGTATATAGAGGGCACTTTTACACTCAAGTCTTATTTAGTGTTGGTAGCCAATATATAATCTATGTTATACTTCATGGTGCCCAGAACCACCTTCTTTGCTTTGTTTTGGAATCAAGCATTTGGACCGCCCCCGCCCCAGAATTACATCACGGTAAACCTATTACCGTTAGTATGGTAATTTTAACACAGATTTCTGCTTGCAGCTCAGGGAGCCGTGAGCAAAAAGCCGGTGTTAAAATTACCGTATTAACTGTAATAATGCACACTATTACTTTAATACCGGTAATAATACGCAGGCCAGGTTACTTTTTACACAAATGCAACATAAGTTAACACAATATAATTGGAAGGGTACCTCCAAGCTCAGAGGCCTAGTGCCTGAGTTGAATGGGGCCACAGGCTAATCCTGAATATTATTACTGTTGTCACAGGCCTATGGCTTGAATTTAATTATCCCACAGACTATGCCTGAATTTAAATGTTCCTTAATCAATCCTGGTTCTCCAGGGCTTTATGCCTACTATTGCAGCTTAGGACTAGTGCCGGATTTTTCCCAGGGCCTTATGCCTAAAGGGAGGTGGGGAAAAATAGAGTGCAGATGCAAGCCTGGAAGAGGTATGCCCACAAAAGCCTTGCCTTGTTCCGGCCATCTCTGTGGAGGTCCACACTGTCTCTGTTTCTGGTTCCCTGGCTGCCTTCAGCTGCCACTGGAACCATTGCTCTCGCCATCCAGATCTTCCTCCATCGTTGTCTTCATCTCAGCATGCAGAATCTCCAGCAGCGTCCTCTCTCCCTTGGCTCCACCGATGAACTGGGCTTGGCGCCGGCCATGACGGATATATATTAGTCATCTCGCCAGAGCTTCGCGGTGATGCAGCAAGTCCCAGTTGGCTTGCCAGGGCACCAAAAATTCAAACAGTTGGAGGCGAGCCTTGATTGACTCACCTCTCTGGCCGCCAATTGGCTCATGGGAAATCATTTTGGAAGGAAAAGGAGATCTTACCATCACTGGATCCCAGGGCAGGTGAGTCTGCTTTTCTTCTCTCTTCCTTTCTTCGCCCTCTTTGCGGGCTCTGGGGGACACCTTCTCACACTCTCATGAACAGGGTCCTCTACCCTATGTCTCTTGTCTGTATCTATGTCTTATGCTGAATTGTTTTGTATGCCATACAATTTGTTCTGTTAATTGCATCAATACATTTATTATTCTATTTATCTGTACCCATTGTTCTTAACTGTGTGCACTTATATAATTTTATAATTTTGTTGATGTTCTAACCCCTATGTATGAGACTGCGGAAGTCATGTGCCACCTTATAAATAAAAATAATAATAACGCTGATAAATGTTTTCTTAAGCTGGGTACACACTGTCTAATTTTCCACCAACTTTTTATGCGGATCAATTTTACATCCGATCAATGGTCCGATCGCTCGGTCTATAGCCTGCATACAGACTAGCCTCGTTTAGACGATAAGTGGAAGAACGACTGTCCCGGTAGCGACTTTTACAGCCATGGTTCAAGAGGAGAGACACCTTCTTTCATATGCCCCTACTACAGGAGATACGGGCCAACATCCCAGATGACTTTAGGGATTTCCTGTGCATGAATGAACCCTCGAGCATTGTGCAAGGTGAGCAAATGGGACTATTTCTGGTGTTATATAAAGCCTTTTGTTAACTTTAGTACAGATATAGAGTTTAAATGCTAAGCATTTTTTATTTCCTTGTTTCCTAGATACCATCGTCATATCCAATGAAAGTTCTGAGGGAGAAAAAAAAACATTGTAAAGCTCAACGATTATTTTAAAGGAATAACACCAATTATAAGTGACATCAAGAAAAAAATTAAGAAGCTTGAGAAGAATTTTGTTGAAATGTCTATGCTGTTTGGAACGGTGTGCAACAACCCACTAGCACCTTTAAAGTGTAGTACTATTTTTATAACTTTTATTATTCTGCATTAAATATTTTTATAAATTATTCTGCAATAAAACTGTTGCATTAACACTGTGTGGTTTATTCTGGGTATGTTACAATTATTAGTTAATAAAGGCTAATATTGGTTAATATTAGTTTATAAAGTGTATACGTTTATTGGTTTAGACAGGAGTAAGTTTATAAAGGATAAATATGAATAGGTTGCCATTTATAGATTTAAAGGGTTACATGACACATGTGCTTTACACAAGTGTAATGGTCTGCAACCAGACAGGTACAATACACTTGTATACAAAACACAAAAACGTGTGTAATCTAGTACAGTACATGGACACTGTAATAGATTTAGCCACACTGACATACACATATTTTGCTTTACAAAAAAATGTGTATTGCGTGACCAACAAGGTGGTACAGGGACCTAATTAAGAAGGCAGACATACGAAATACACATAAAAACGTTGTTTTGGTATAATACTACAATTTATTAAACTGGCTGTCATATGCTAGATGCATCAAGGCAGTAGACTACTGCTATTGCTATTCCGTTACAATCATCTAATTAACAAGTCAGTGATGTGCGGACACCGCACCACGTGGAACAGGTACAGGCATCTGAAATTTCCATACACACGTCCCCAACGGAGCCCCAGCTCGAGAAAGTATGGGAGGATTATCGTGGATCGATCGGAAATTTATACACACCACACGATGGAAAGGTGATTGGAACGAAAATATTGAACAGTACGACCAACTAAGTGAGGCGACAATCGACCATTTGGGAAGACTTTTGACCATTGTGTTACTACACACACTGACCCGACTTTCGAACAAGTGGTCATATGCCGGCTGGTTAAGGCCATTATTGGAAGAAAAACATGTAGTGTGTACCCAGCTTTAGGCAAATACAATTAAAGATTATGGATGGATTCAGCTATTTTTTGTTTTAAAGTAATTGGTCAGGGTAATATAGTATTCATATTTCATATCAACAGTTTAATAAAAATTGGTTTTAAATGAAGAGCTCAGAGATCTAGTATGTGCTCAAAGTACAAGTGAAATTCTTGACACATGTGCTTTTATCTTGCATTAAGCCAGGTCTAATCTAGTACCTGCCACAACACTATAATGTGGAACACCTAGTGAATGGCTGTCTGATCTATCTAGCTGCAGCGAGGAAACCTGCCTGACGGGTGATGATCAGAGAGATCTGGATAAACACAAATAAGAAGTAGTCTATATTTAGGCGATGACTGTGTTCCAGGGACTAATCCTCTTTCACTGAATTATCTATCCTACAGATTACATTGTTTTACTCCTCCCATAGCAGGAAGATGTACAGTACTCAAATCAACCAGCTGTTCAAATATTAGTGGGAGAAAAAAGGAAAAAGCTTTTGAGGCTCAGTTAATGCCCTCGGTTATTTCTTCTATTTGTAAAATTACCACTGTAAAAAGGAAGCAATAATGTTCTATTGTCTTCATCATACCTTGTTGATAAAACTAATATGTGCAGCTCCTATCCATTTATAGGCTGATGCTTGTGAGGGTGGGAGCATATCATTGCCGAATGAACAAGAGAAAAATTCCACAGGCAAAAACAATGATGATAATAATAATAATAATAATAATAATAATAACAATAAGAGTCTTACCTCTAATTTGAATATCAAAAGCAAAGAATTTACAGTAAAAGTTTGCAGACATAGACCTGTGTATTAGGTTAGTACTACCCTCTAAGTGTGCATACCTACTTATGCTGTTTACATGCGTTTTGTTTTTATAAATCTTGTTTTTATTAAATTTCACTACGTAACAGACAGATAATAAAATGTGCAATATATCTGAACAAATCAAGAAATAATATTAATAAAAGCATATGAGAAATTTAAAGGCAGCTGTGAGGCCACAGACTAGAAAAAAAATATAAGTATGTTTTTCAACTGACCAATATTAAATATAAGGATAGAAAAAAGAAGAGGTGAAGGGAGAGTGCCATTTCCTGCTCTGCTGAGGGTATGTTTGGGAAACTGATTGGATAAGTGTGGATGGCTCAGCCAATTAGCTTCCTCAACAATCTGACTGCAGACCTACATGAATTAAATAATCTCAAGGAGATTCAGGAGTGCAGGTGGTGTCTGTATCCCATACATTGTTAGGGTCCTGAGACATGGACCTCATAGATGTTATTGCAAGAGGAAGAGAAACATTACTGCCTAAAATCTTCCTTTAAAGCAGCAATCCCACATAGAATTTTTTCTCTCTCCTTTAAGTATATAAATATCAAGTTAAATATGTTTTAAGCATGCATCTGACAGTGATTTTTATTGTCCTTCTACAAATCATTATCTCCTTTTACAATATCTCTGTGTAGCAGACAAGTATAGCTTCCAGTCAAAAAGACACAAACTTTAAGAATGTTATGTGAAGCTAGAGGGGGGAAAAGAAGGGTGAGGACAGAGCACCTCGCCTCACTACAACATGTGTCCCGTGTCTGTGGTTGCCATGGTAGTCACATGACACCATGGAAATTGTGCAGAAATATAAATCATTTCAAGCAGTTTGAAGAAACAAGCCAAGGAACAGTGATAAATACTAAGCTTATTCTAATAGCCCACCACTGTGATTCATTTTAAGAAAATATACTTCAGTTTTAGTCACCATTTGCTCAGAGCGACTTATGTATTAAGTCTTCAACTTCACTGTATATAAAAACATATTTTTAGCAGAAATACATATCCCTTATTTTGTTTTAGTGATCTTCTCTCATGTAAACAAATATCTGCAGGTAAAATGCATAAAATGCACAGTGAGGAAGCTCATAGTGTTTACCATAATACCTATAACCAATAACGACACGGACACCAGAATAACGTTGGAATTAAAATATATTTATTAATATTTATTAAATGGATATATTAAACTAAAGGGGCTGAAGGCGGACGAGAGCAGGGCAGAAGGCAAACACAAAACCAATAACGGTGGAAAGGTAAGGCCCTTGAACCACCAACCCAGGATTTACCTTATCTATTGGCCGGTGCGAAATATATGTCCAACGGCAAGACTACACCCCCCTATATAAACCGCCAGAGATAATCAACATACTGGCCCGGAGTCCCATTCACTGGACCCAACACACGTGATGACAACACCATACGAAAGGGGGGATAGTGACCTATGACATATAAACGAAGCACCATATGCAAACTTACCAACTGCACTGCTCTCCCACCGAAGAAACAAAACCATTTAAAAAACAGCCGGGAGGGAGGGAGGAATCCGGAAACAGAGAGGGGAAAATGGATGACAACCAACACCTATATAAAACAAAACCACCCCCCTCTCTCTACCTATTGGTTCAAATATATACAAGCCCATAGGCTAAACACCTAATCACTCACCCACGTGATTTTAACTGCGTTCAGGCTGATGGCCACACTTCTCTAGTCTGAAGAACTGCTTCCTGTTACTGTAAAATGACCACTGGGTTTGACAAAATCCATTTATTCAGTAAGTGTAAGTGATCAGATAATGGAATATGTGCTAGCAATTGTTGCATGTAGGAAGGAAACATTGTCAGTTGTGATATTATTTTTCAAGGTTGATACACTTTACAGAACAAAGCAGAGTGTGTGTATTCCCTTAGCTCTACAACATATAATTCTAATATTTCCTAGGACTCACTCTATGGTTGTCAGTACTTCCCTCAGGCTGCCCCAGGATGTCTTGTTAAAAATCCATAGTTATAAATAATTATAGGGCACTCAGTAATTCTCCTATAGGTACACATTTAGAGCTAGATTTACTAAGCTGCGGGTTTGAAAAGGTGGGGATGTTGCCTATAGCAACCAATCAGATTCTAGCTTTCATTTATTTAGTACTTTCCACAAAATGACAGCTAGAATCTGATTGGTTGCTATAGGCAACATCCCCACTTTTTCAAACCTGCAGCTTAGTAAATCTAGCCCTTAGAGTTGGATGTGCGTCTATTTTTCTTGCGGTTCCATCAAGTGTACATATACACAATGGTGCACCTGCCGTAAGTAGTACTCTTTTTTAGTTGTTCACATCACAATATGTATGGGATGCCAGTATGCTTTTTTTTGTGCACATATTTTCTTACTTGTGCTATATGCTCCATAAATAAGCCCCTTAATGAGCATAGGCTCTCTTATATGCCAACAGTCTTCTGCCATGTAAACATCAAACTTCAGAAAACAGAGAAACTGGTCAGTCTAACATCTAGCGTTCTTTGGGTGCCAATCTCTTTTACTCTTCCCTGCCACTCAATTTGTCTGATTGCCTTCCTTTTGTAATATATATATATATATATATATATATATATATATATATATATATATAGTTGGCAACTATCACTAATTTTCAGGGACAGTCACAGGTTTCAAAGTTTTATTTTTGACCCTGGAAATGTACAATATTGAAATATTGGTGTAGTACATACAAGAGACATTTTTTGCCTGTAGTTACTGTATTCCGACATTGTCCTGGAGGTAATCAGGACAAATTGGGCACACAAAATGTTACGCCCTGTTGGGGGTATTGACCTAAAAGCATCAACATGTCCATTGCTGCCAATGGCTGCCACAATACCAGCATAACATGGCAGCCAGGGCTCACTGGAACATGTAGTTCCACAATAGTAAGTAATAATAAAAAAAACTTATATAATAATTTTATTGAAATAAACACTCCCAAACACTTTTACCTACTCTCTCCCTATGGATGCATCCATAGGAACTCTTGCCCAATTGGTTCAGATTCCCAAATTGGTTCTAAAATCTGAAAGTTCAACAGAATTTCTTGTATTTTAGATTTGGATTAAATAAATGTTAAAATATTTTCTTTATTAATGTATAATATTATTATACATTATAGTTATATTATACATTAATTATACATTATAGTTGTTAAGCTGGAACAACTCTTCCTTCCTACATCTTGTGTCAGTGACTCTTCCCTTCCCCTGTATGCACCTGCAGAATGCTCTCTGTGTTGTATAAGGGTCATAAAGAGGCTCAATCTATTGCATAGAGGTTACTAGTATGTTCTCTGTATTGTATTGCGGCCACATGGATGCTGTTTGTATTGCATACTAGTCACTAGAATGCTCCCTGTGAGGCTCATTTTAGAATTGGATGTAAATCAGATTTTTATTGTGTAAAATACTCATTTCTGTTTGGACCTGCAAAATGTTCTCTGTGTTGTATAAGCGTCATAAAAAGGCTCATTTTATTGCATAGAGGTCACTACAATGTTCTCTGTATTGTATAGCGGCCACAAGAATGCTGTTTGTATTGCATAGTGGTCACTAGAATGCTCCCTGTGGGGATTGGGTAGAATTGGATGTAAATCAAATTTTTGTTGTGTAAAATACTCATTTTTGTTTGGCTCATGGGCACAAACAATGCATCCGTATATATGACCTTATGTAAATTTAGTGACATCTTGCGGTTATAGAGGCGGAATGGGGGAGAGAAGAGGCAGGCAAGCATAGAGCCTGGGTCAGTAGCTTGTGTTATACCCCAGGCTCTCATTCTTTTTGTGTGTTCAAGTTTTGTTATTGTTATAATGTGCACTATGTACTGCTTACCCTTGACAGTACTCCTTTAATAATGACATAGTAATACTGATAATAATAATTGAAAATTTGAATGAAGAAACAAAATAAGTTGACCACACTATATGATGTGCACACATAATGCTTTGATACTATAGAAGCCTTTTATATGCTGCTTTTATCGATCTTCCTCCTATTAATACTTCTTCCTGTATAAAAACAAAAATTCTACTGGCTTCACAAATTGCATTAGGTGGTCACAGGTCAATTTACTCATTTTACGTAATCATTATTTCTTTTTACAACCAAAGCTAGCTACACTAATTGAGACACTAGTAAGATGGATGATTTCAATTATGATTGCTGCGATAAAAGACCACCTGTCAGGTGCATAAGCCAGTAATGTTAAGTCCTTAGCTGAAAAAAGAACATTCTAGAAAGAGTCACTGAATAATGGGATGATTTACCTGGGGCCATTACTAAAACTGTCTAAACACGGCCCATACATGGTCATTTGAGTCGATCATTAAATGACCAGATATGTGCCATATTTGACAAAGTCACCCACACCTCTTGTGTTTCATTGATCAAATACAAGATACAGGGGAGGGCTGGCAAATTTCAGCCCTGGGGGGCAAGACTTGACTCAGCAGCCTAATTTAAAGGAAAAAAAAGCAGGTGGCCCAGTGACCCAGCCCAAGGTAGCCCACTATGGGACCGACCCGGGGGGGAAGATGCCCCTTTGCCCCCCAGCCCAGCCAGCCCCTGACAAGGCATGACCTGGAACTGCCTTGTTGCATAAAGCAATCGGCCTGCTGGATCTCCACAGTGGCCATTCACTTCTAATCCAACAGGATTGGATTTTGATCATACCAGATGCTTGTACGATTTGGCAGTACATGTACATGCAACAATGGCGGCCTAATTTGGTCACAGTTGACCAACATCATCTATGCATGTATAGCCACTTTACAGTGCAGCAATTGGCTGAACATAAGACCAGCTTTTTCTCCATCACAGGACTTTAAGTGCTCAATACCATTGCCAGACTATAAATAACATTTCATAAAGTCAGTGTAGTTGAAGTGGTGCAAATTATCACAATTCTTCATTTTTACATTAGCTTTCTGTTCTGTATGTTGTGCATCATCAGTTTTCTCTTTAACTTAAAAGTCATCACATCTGTCATGTTAGCAATCCTCCTCCCCCTCCCCTCCATCTGCTCCTCCAGTCCCTGCTTCCCCTGAGCCTCAGTGCTTGTTTTATGTGTGTGTGTGTGTTATGCAGCCTGATGGACTCTTCCATTCCTCGTATCACAGTGATGCCTGGATATACTATTACACTGGGATGATCGGCTTGGTTCTCAAGAGCTTGTATACTTAATCGTATGCTTGTGATTTGCCCTGGGCACAGCAGCCTCTGAAGGACCTCTCTCAATGGCACCTGCAGAATAAAAAGGTGGATTTTGCAGAATTGTGGAATTCATCATTCCTTTGATCTGGTAAGAATCACAAAAGCTCTATCTTATTATACCCTCTGTATCATTTCACTCTGGTAATGGTACAACATATGCTCCGGTTACCTCGATAAGCACAGAGCCTTATGCCAAGTGTGTTTGGAGTGATTTGTTTATCACAGTTATATGAGTGAAGAATATACTATACTCTGCTACTGAGACTAGTGTTTTGAAAGAAGTATCTTGTATGGTGTATGTAGTACTGAGAGTAATGTTTTAAATATTTCTTTAACCTTAGGGTTTTATTTAGATGAAAAGCAGCAGGATATGTATGTAACATTTACCATAACAGGGCAGAGTCAATTTATAATTAAAGTTGACACCAGTATATAGAGAGAACTACCAAATGTAGCTAACAATGTGATCATATTAGCATATTCTCTTTTTTAAATTAGGTCAGTAGTATCAAATATTAATAACGTTTTTTCCGTTTCAATGCGTGGGATGGTTGAACTAGGTTCTAGGAGAAAGAGAGATTCAGGATTCATTTGTCAGTAGCTGAAGACTGGGTGTTGAAATACACTAATTAAAAATGCTGCTAATTTAAGTTTAAAAAGAAAAACAGAATTTTGTTCGTTTAACACCTTCCAGAAATAACATTTTGATCACACATTAAAGGCACAAGGTTATATAGTCAGTTGTATTCAGTAATCTTTTTCACTCCTCCCTGATGTTGATTAATACTCCCCTCATTCTGTACCAGATAACTATATTAATCAATACACACAATGCACCAACTGTTCTTAACTACACTGTAGATGTTATATTGCTATAAACACTGTAAATTCAGGGAAAAGTTCAGCTTTGCTTTCCATAAAAATATTCATATCCTACATTTATACATCTATTACAAATACTGTATAGCCATACACTGGAGGGAAATAGAGCATAGTACATAAAACATAGAGATCCAACAAGCAACATACAAAACAACCAAAGGCAAAATGCAGAACATTCAAGTAGAACAAATGCACTAATACCAAATTATTAAGTATAATGCAAAATATGTAATAGGCGAGGCACAGAAAAGACAGAAAGCTTAGTACAGAACGTGCAAGACGCAGAATACAAGGAAGCACAAGTGGATGAGGTGAGACCCGCTGAAACAGACAGGAAAAGAAGAGGACCATGCTTCCGAGAGAGGGTCGTGCTCCTGAGAACTTACAACAGGGTATTGGTACCAGGAGACCTGAGGGCTGCAAGTGGCCCATTGTGCTTTCACTTGCAACTCCCAGTTCCTTCCTGCTTTATGCCCCATCAGTTATTTCCTCTACTTTATGTCCCATTGGCCCCTGCATTTGTTCTCTGCCTTATGCCCCAATAAGATTCAGCTGGGGCCACAAGTGAGGTTCGGTAGGTCATAAAACAGAGAATAATACTGAACTCGATCTTATTCTTTGTCCAGAGCAGACAACTTCTGTATCATGTGACCTTCTCCATACCATGTGACCTCCTTTGTATACAGTGCTGGGAGGTCATGCAATACCTGTGAGATCAGAGGAGGAGGAAAATTCAGTCAGCTCTATGTGGTCTCCCTTCTTCCTCTGTGAGAATTAGCTGCATGGTTCTTTCTTATTTCATAAAAGCAACATTAGGAAAATGGGACTGTAATGACAATAAATCCTCCTTCATTAACACCTTCATTATCACTACTCCCACATAATTTCCCACTACACATGTTACTAGCACATCAGTCATATGATAAACCTCTGCAAGCCTTCTACATATTGGCAGCATATCATCCGAGTTCATACCCCTTATTCCTAACCAATGCACTACCACCTCACCGCCTTCAAAGCCTATTTGCCTCTCGTCTGAGCTGACCATTGTCCTTTTAAAGAGAGATAAAGGGTTTAAGGGAAATATTCCAGAAAGAACAGTAGAGGGAAAGAAGGATTCTAATGTCGCCACCTTGCCAGTACCCAGGTCTGGGTGTGTGTGAAAAAAAGACAAGTCCCGGAAAGAGAGAGCAGCAGCAACGGTTATATTATCAGAGGATAGCTAGGTTTCAATGACAACAAGCAGGTTGAAGGAGCGGGAGATAAAGACATCATGGATGGGGGCCAGTTTGTTACATACAGAGCCCAGGCTAGAGGGAGAGAGGGAAGAGGAGACGCGTGGTGAAGGTTGTTGGGGTTACTCGATTGCGAGGGTGGACAAGACTTTGGATGAGGGGGTGATGGGGGGAAATAGGACAGGAAACAGAACTAGGAGCAGGCCCCACAGTAGGCTGCAGTGTACACCTTGCATGGTAATGACTAAACTCATCTAATTTCCATGCGAGCATGCCCTAGCTCTGCCCATCCCACATAGCAGTCAATAGAGGGTGAGATATAAGGAAAAAAGAGTGAAAATGTACCTCTCTTTCCTCCATATTTGCTTTAAGTACATACACCCCCATCTTTATTATACTGTAGAGTTGGGTATTATCGTCATTTTCATGTTTGTTTTGAAGAGTAGGAATAAAGTTTCAGGATTCAAATCTTAAGGGCACCTGTCCATGGTTTTCACGGGAAGACCACATACTTTACATCCCAACATTTCAAAGGGTAAAAAACATGCACTTTCAATCTTAAATCAACACATGCACATTGACAGGCTTGGATACATATCAACATAAAGCACAACTTATGACATATTGCTACAAGTACAACAACTCATAATTAGTTACAAGATGAATTCTTAATTTAGTTATAAATTAAGTTATAAATGCATTTTCACATGGCAGATTTAATTAACAATTATGTCATGGATGTTGTTGAGGACCACTGGCTTTTTCACAGAATGTGACTTCATCACTCTGGCTATAACATATGATAGTAGAATATTATATTCTAGTTGGCACTAGTTGTCCATCAACTAAATGACTCTTTTAGAAGTGAGAGAACTGGGGGCAAATTTATCAAGCTGCGGGTTTGAAAAAGTGGAGATGTTGCCTATAGCAACCAATCAGATTCTAGTTATCATGTATTTAGTACATTATACAAAATGACAGCTAGAATCTGATTGGTTGCTATAGGCAACATCTCCACTTTTTCAAACCGGCAGCTTGATAAATTTACCCCCAGTTCTCTCACTAAAAGAGCCATTTAGCTGCTGGACAACCAGTGACAACTAGAATATAACATTCTATTGACATATTTTATGGCCAGAGTCAAAAAATAATGTCGGTAGTCAGAATTACAACGTTCACACTTTGGAAAACTCACAGTGCTGAGTTTGTAAGTTAGGTTTTGAGCAGGGCACTTATTGTGTGGAGTTTGTTTGTTTTCCACCATGTGGATATTTTCTGGGTGCTCCAGTTTTCTTCCACAGTCTAAAAATATACTGGCAGGTTAATGAGTGTGTGGTAGAGAGTTTAGACTGTAAGATTCAATGGAGAAGGGACTGATGTGAATGATTAAATATTTTTTGTACAGCGCTGTGTAATATGGTAGTGCTATACAAATCAACAATAATAAATAGATGATTTTGCAGGTGTCTCAAATGCAAATGAAGCTCTTTCTGAGTTCTCAGTCTACTGCCAGAACCCTGTGCATTGTTGGATTTAAACAGAGTGGGCTCAAAAGGGATTTTCGCTACTCAATTCAAACCCTAAGAAATCATGTTTCTGAAGCAGCGTGGGGAGTGGCCGTAGACATAAGAAACACTATGGCTACACTGCTTGTGGGAAATGCTTTAGTAACACTTGACAGTAAAAAACACTTGTAAATAAAAGACACCATTTTATTCACAAATGTATAATCGTTCTTTGCATTTGCCCTAGAGCAATCAATTCTGTCCTAAAGATTGACATAATCGTTCAGCTCTTTTACCTTGAATTATTCATCACTCATAAACCAAAGTGGTTCTTTTTCCTCTTGTGATAGAACAGGGGCCATTAGGTCCTATATGTAGAGCATACACATAGCAGGGGTCTCTACAGAGTTATTTCAGATATCAGTTATCTTTCTCTTTATACTTTTACAGAAAAATGTGTTTTTTCTTAATAAGAAAAATGTTTTCTTGTTTTCTAAGGAGTGATCAGGAAAACCACTCAACTCTACAGCCCATTAATCACTGACATGACTATGCAGTTACAATCTAGGCAGAAATATGGTTTGTTCCAGTGCATAGGAGACTGAGATAGTACATTGAAGCATTGCAATGCTTAGTGAAATGGTTCCTGACAGGGATAGAAAATAAGTTTGTTTGCTTTACTACTGTGACAGGTGATTGGATAGGTTAAGGAGAAACTAATGTCTAGTTGTTTTGGTGATTATGAAGCAGTCCTGCTCTCCTTTCCCTAGTGTTTCAGGTATACAATACATTATGTGCAATGTTAAAACTCAGTTTGTCAAAAGTTTTGGGAGTGCTTGTATTTATTTTGGGTAAACTCTAACATGGTGTACATTAACATGATAAAGTGGTTTACAGTGATGGTCTTTCAGACATAGTTCAGGAAGTCAAATAGGTTGGATTTGCAGAAACAATCAAGTGGTGAACCATCCTTACAGTAAAGAACCCTTTCATATATTGCTGCAAAAATGTTCTTCTTCCATACTCAGCTGATTAACTTTAACCAATGGCCATGCAGAGGACAAAAGGTAATTAGACAAATCTTTATATTTTCCTTGGATCTATTTATATGTGTTAGTTAGATCAGCTCTAAGGCATCTCCAAAGTAAAAAAAAAAACTATCCCTTTATTAATGAGGTTGCCCATCTCTAAACTCTTGAATTATCCTATGTCCTTCTTTTAAGTGGGATGCCCTAAACTGTACCCTAAATGTAATATGTGGTGCAATTAATATTATGTTTGCATCAGGTGGGTAACAATCAGCAGGGGGTCACTGATCAATAACTGTGGAAGAACGGAATCCAAGGCCAGGAACTAACATAGAAGGACAGGTAGATAGGTTGGTGGCAACAGTTTGGGGAAGGCCCTTTTCTATTCCAACATGATTGTGCCCCAGTGTACAAAGCAAGGACTACAAAGACATGTTTTGGTGAGTTTGGTGTGGAAGTATCTGACTGGCCCGCACAGGGTCCTGATCTTAACCCCATAGAACACCTTTGGGATGAACTGAAAGGGAGATTGTGAGCCAGGTCTTCTCATCCAACATCAGTGCCTGACCTCATAAATACTCTACAGAATGAATGAGCACAAATTCCCACAGAAACACCTTATGGAAAGAACTTCCAAGAAGAGTGGAAGCTGTTATCGCTGCAAAATGGGGACCAACCCAAAGTTAAAGTATATGTATTTGAATACCATGTCATTACAGTCCCTGTTGGTGCAATGGTCAAGCGTCCAAATACTTTTGACCATATAGTGTATTTTCATTAATGATTATTTTATTAACAGGTGTTAATGTATTTAATATTTTTTAGGTGCGTTCTAATGGGACTTTACATTGCCCATATCAATTGTGCATATCCTGCAGTCTGTTCTGCCTGTCTGCATACGTACTTACCTTTATTCAAAACAATCCGCTTGTACTTGAATACTGCCATACGTGAGTGCAATTTCCATCCTGATGAATCAGGCCCAAAATGTCTCACCATTGACACATTTGGCAAATATTATTTTGTCATAATGTTGGTGCAAATGACAGCTGAAATTTATTATGTCTCTTCTCACCCATTCAACTATAATAGTTTTCTTTTTATGGAGCCTCTAATACTGCAGACAACAGTGCCTGAGAAACATTTGTGAAATCACCTAAACTTTCTGTTATATGTCAGACTACTGATCCAGTGGAATAGATGAGAACACAGTTATCAAAGAGAAGAGTTGTAAGCTAAATTGTACAGGGATAAGTGGAATGGAAAAATGAGTCCAATTTCCTGATATTAGACTCATTATTACTAATAAAATGATAAAATACCTCATTTGTTTCCTTTGCTAGGACCACATGTAGCATTCCATTACTCAAATGTCTCTGATCTTACAAGACAAATGAGTTTATCATCTTCAGCTCAAAGGAAATACATCATTACTATTAAATAAAAAATGATTGCACCTTAATTGCTAAAGCTTATCATAAAGCATTGTATCAGTCATGTTGCCCATTTTTGTACTATTTTGCCATATTTTACAAATGCTAAGTGCTATTATATTAAATTCATATTGTTTGGGACTCACTGTCACAGTTGGAAGCCAGGCCATAGTTATGATGGTATATGAGAAAGAGAAATGAAAAGATAGTAGATAGTTGAAGTCAAGATAAAGATAAATCTTACTTTGTAGTGGTCAGGAGGTTCCAGATACTTGTATCTTATGGTCTTAACTATCAGGAAAACCAGGAAAGGATAGAGTGTAAGAAAAAGAAAAGGATACAGGATGGTCTACTCTGTAAGCATGCATTCAGAGGATTCCCACATAATTATTATTTTTTGGAAATTCAACCATGTTCATCCCTTTAAATTCTATTTGTGTTGATCCAGAAGACAGCAAAACAAAACCCCCAGTATTGCAGTTGTCAATATGGCTTCATAGATGTGTCTCTTTATTGACCCTAAATAGAGCAATGAGATTGCAATCGCTCTCATTATGCATTCTACTAATTAGAACCGCTGATAATATTTCTTATAAGAATTGAAAAAAAAAAAATGTGTTAAATTCTGTTAGTGAATTTTCCATCATCTAGTTGTGAAAGGAATTTCATAGCATAACCACTCTTACAGTAAAGAACCCTTTCTTATGCTGCTGGTTAAATGTACGTCTTCTATACTCAGCTGATTACCTTTTTTTACCTGTATTGACCCTTGGTAAATGTTGATTAGACAAATCTATTATATGTATTAGTTAAATCAGCTCTAAGGCTTTTTCAAAGTAAAAAGAACTATCCCTTTATTAATGAGGTTGTCCACCTGAACCCTTGAATTATCCTATGTCCTTCTTATAGTGAGATGCCCTACACTGTACCCCAAACTTAATATGTGGTGTAATTGATCAGCAGGGGTCACTTGTTTAATTACTAAGGAAGAATGGAATCCAAGGACAGGAACTAACATAGGAGGACAGGTAGATAGGTTAGAGGATTATGCAGTATGGAATTGTGAATCATGAACACAGCAAGACAGATATAGTAACCAAAGAAAAGAGTAGTAACAATAATATTGTCATATACGCCAGAGTCAGTAGTTCAGAGAGGGCAGCCAGTAAAGGTTGAAAGTAAAAATGAGTAGTCAGCCAGACAGGGGTCAATACCAGGGAATAAATGTATTAACTTTCGATTTTTTCAACCCGCCGCTATTCAGCGAGTTTGCAGTGGAAATTTAAAGCAACAATGGCTTTAAAGGCAAAACAATGCCTTTGACAGGTCACACTAACCAGAAAGCCTGCAGTGTGGGATCCACTTTTAATATTGTGACACAGCCCCATCCTTTTCAGCACAGGGCTGAATTATCTAAGGGAATTGGGAAGCCCCCTCCCTCTGTGAAACAACAGCCTTGTACTGAAAGCACTGGGGTCCTGGATAATAATTCTCGGTATGATACAATGGCAGCTATAAACTGCATAGGTATGCTAGCACTATGCGTTAGGCACTGGCGTTGCATTAGTGTCAAAAATGCAAGTGCAAACTGCTTGTGAAAACACCTAAACGCTATGCATTTCATATGCAGTTCACATGTGGCATACTTATGATTGATAAGTGCTGGATGCATTCACATGTGTTCACAAATGTATCCAGGCTCAAACTGCAAGGAGCTTTTGCCATCCATTTTAGTGGGATTTCCAGGTTCTGTAGAAATCCCATTGAAATGAATTGGCTATTGAAATAAATGGTAGAAGCTTTGCTTGTAAATAAATAAATGAAGAAAATAGCACCCTTTCAAATCTATAAGCAGCACCAGCACTAGACAGAAGAATTCTCATAATTATTAATTTCATGTAAATTTCAGGTCATGTCAAGCTGTCATCCACAAGAAAATATGGAGCAAAAAGCAAAAATGTGCTGTACTATCCTTTATGTTCGCCTTAATACATAGACACCATGGGCCTGAGTCATTAAGGAACGTAAGCCAAAAAAAGGAGTAAATCTTCTCCGGGACAAACCATGTTACAATACAAGGGGTGCAAATTAGTTTATTTTTTTGCACATAAGTTAAATATCGGATGTTTTTTCATCTAACACACAAATACTTGATAGCTTTATTTTTACAATGACATTTAAAGTTAATCTAGGACATGCCCTGCCCCAATTATAAATCTGTCCCCATAGTTTAAATTTACCTCCCCCTCCAATGCAACATGGTTTTGCCCAGGTGCAAAGTTACTCCTTTTTAATGCTTTGCTCTCCTTAATGACTCAGGCTCCATATCTCCCAACTGTCCCAATTTCAGCGGTACAGACCCGAATTTATGGCTCTGTCCCACTGTCCTGCCTGGGAACATCTTTGTCCTGTTGGTGGGAATGTTGGGGGAAGCGAGATAGCTAATCGGCAGCCTAGCACTTTACAGCACTAGGCAGCCATTGTGACATAACCCCACCCCTTGTACCGCTACCAGGGATCTGCATGTTGGTAGACATGAGACACCAAAGTCTACAACATGACAGCTAGCTGCTGCATCACTTGTAATAGTTACATTAGTAAACCTGTCCTTGGTGTTCAGTCTTTGCACTGATTGTCCAATTTGGCAATAAAGACAACATTTTCATCACAGATTCAATAATCACAATTACTCAAACTCCTGCAGGTTCACATTACTAGTCTGGTTACAATCGCAGAATCACATATCTCTGCTGACAACTGGCTGCACAGACAGGCTATGTGAGATAATAAAAACTGTATTCCTCTTTATGTACAGATCATGACCCATCACAGCAGGTAAAGCATACAATGGCTTTGTGCAGTCGATTGCAGATTTCTAAGAGAGCCATGAATGTAGGCTGAAGAACACATTGTAGAACATATATTTCCTCATCAAAGGGGGTGATTGACATGGAAAGGATTGATGCTCTGTCATATTGGACTTTTTATCTGCAGAGGACAAGTGTAAATGAGATGTTCAATGGGAAGGCTGGGGAAAGTGTTAGAGAGTTAAAGGGATTGTGGCTATTGTGTTATTATTTTTTATTGGAAAATTGATGGCACTCACTAGGAGCACCCTCTGCTATTACACAGTATAACAATCCATTGTAGAGGACCTAATTCTAACTTTGGTTGGTGGTGGTTGATCTGTAGTAATGAGGATTGACTCTTTAGAGTCTTATTAACTATGTTTAAAATAGAAAGAACAACAAGCTGTATGATGTAATGTTATTTTCCTTCATTTATCTCCTGGATAATTATTTTCCAGTTGATAATGTTTCTCTTGCATACAGAGGTGATATACAATGTACCTTGAACATTTTAATAATTCCACCATTCTTAGTTTACAAACTAGTATAACATCACTGTAACTAGTACTATCAAGTGGCACAATGGACCGGCACGACTGATTGGGTGCAGTTTGCAATCTAAGGAAAAACTATGTCATCTAACCTTTACGTCAGCTGGATTTGTGAGGTTTGAGCACTTGTTATTAACCTTTCTTTATATACCTCCATCATATCACATAGTGCTTTCAGTGAGTATGAAATCAGTCCATTCATCATGAGCCAATTAAACTACCTGTATATTGTTTTGGTGTGGGTGGAAACTGGAGCAAACACAGGAAGAGCATACAAGCTCCACACAAATACTGCCTTGGCTGTAATCGAACCCATGACCCCAGTGTTGTCAACCACTGCATCACTGTGAGGCCCACTTGTACGTCCACTTAGCAAAGGAAAGTAACAGATGCAGCAAAGCCACTTACTCTTGGGGCTAGAATTACTAAACTGCGGGTTTGAAAAAGTGGGGATGTTGCCTATAGCAACCAATCAGATTCTAGCTTTCATTTATTTAGTACTTTCTACAAAATGACAGCTAGAATCTGATTGATTGCTATAGGCAACAGCCCCACTTTTACAAACCCGCAGCTTAGTAAATCTAGCCCTTGGTGTGTGTACACTTTGTGTATCTGTGTTCTTTTAGCCACTTACAAAATAAATGTCATCCTGGGGAGACACAATTTCTAATTTAGAAGTAACAAGAGTTGTATTGTCCAAGGGAACATCAGACAATATTTAGGCACCAGAACACATGGAGAAATGTGCTGTAACTTATAGCAATCAGACAGGACTGCATTCAGTTATCTGCTTTGATCAATTCAGCACAACTTAAACTAAATTAAAAAAATAATAATCGTTTTGCCCATATGGATTTCACAGTATTGTTAGGCTAACTGCCTAGTAATATAAAGTTTCTCCTGCAATTCAATTTAGTGGAATATTTAGAACACAATAAATTAGAAGCATATTATCATTTTCCCAGGCCATTGGAGTGTCCACGGTAAATTTAATGATTTTAGAAGTCAAAGAGTTCTGTGAACATATAAAAGAAAGGGTCTTTTTACACATAACAGAAATCCAAGGTGACTTGTAATACCCATACTAATTTACAGTAGGGGTTCATTAGTCCTCATTATACACATTTTGTCCCTATAAATAAAAAAATGATGACATCAGACAATGTCAGGGATTATTAACATCACTCGTGCATTATAATAAATACTTGTAAAACAATTTTATCTAACAAAAAACTACTGTTCTCGTACTTTAGGACGGAAAAATGCCAAACATGTTATTATATAATTACTACTGGCATTATTACAATTTTCCTTCAAGTTTAACTTTTTGGTGTTAGTGGCATAGACTCGTAGCCTTGGTCTGTGATTGCAAAGTTGCAGTGAGCAATCCTCTGATCAGTCGAGATGAAAGGTGTTCCCTTCACAAGCTTTTGTAGCTCAGAGCCAAAGAGAAAGTCTTGGTTACAAACTAGATGATATTTAAAATATGTACAACATGCCAGCACTATGTAGTTCTTTCACATTGTATACTGCAGGGTTTCATCAAAATAATAAAAAAAAAGCAACTCATCAATTTGAGGGAAGGTTCATTGTAAATAGGACAGGCATTCAGCTTGGCGATACAAAGCTTCTGGCGCCAGCCCCGTGCTCTCCTCATTAATATTTAAAGAATATTTTTTTTCCCCTGCTGAATCTTTATTCATCACAATATGCAGAACAAGGTGACTTATTTATGAATCTCTTCTCCTTTTTGCAAAGAAGAAATGACAAATACCTCACAAAAATGAAAATGTTACACAGACAAATTGCATCTTTTTATCGCATTACAAAATTAAAGCAGTGATTGCAAAATAGTTTTTATTAAGTTGCCTGATGCAAATGTTGAGGTCATCACATATGGCTGGTGGGCAATAAAGAATGCTGCAAATTGCATTTGCAAAGAAGCTTTAGATTATTAAGACATCAATGCTACAGTAGCTACGCTCGTTTTTCCTCATTCTATAATAACACTGCACCAGTATTAAAGGGCCAGTAAACCGAAATTACAAGGTGCCTTATGCAAGAGGAATCTAACTGACACCCCCCTCACACACACGCACCTATTTATGGTTTGCTCTATTCCAGCCACTTGTCATGACTGTAGTTCTTCATGGTCTCAACCACCTCTGCCATCTGCCTGTAAAATAAAAAAAGTGTCAATCATTTAGCCCTCTTCAGCCCATGTTTAAATGTTTGTAATAAATAAATGATGAGTTATCAATATACATAATAATAAATGATGTGCAAGCAAGTCACAGTACCATCACTACATTCCTGCCACTTAGTCCTACAGATGGATTTGAGTTTATTGTTCTGAATGGCAACCACAAAATGCTTTTTTGCAATTAAACTGAATATCAGAATCTATTCATAGTTAAACTAATCTAATGAAAGATTTGTCACAAGACAACAATATTAATCTTTATTACTAGTCTCCGCAACAAACATTGCAGTCTATGTGGCCTTTCTACAAATTCGTGCCTGCATTTGTGCAAAAACAATAGAATAGGATCAACTTGTATTTTAGATGTTCAGATATTGCTTGCAAGGCATTGCCATAGCGATCAGTGGTCCCTATTACTGCTATATTTTTGTCAGGTTTAAATGTGCTTTGCCTGTGGCTTTATATATCATAACAAACAAATACATGTGAACAAGCCAGAGGCTTTTATTGCAAAACCCTGCACTTTATTAGAAACCTGATCTTGATTATCCTTTGCTTGAGTTGGACTATTTGTATTGCACACTGGAACGGCTCCTATATGACTCATGCACGCACATCTTGGTGAGTCACATTGGTTTATTAAAGAGCACAGAGTGTGATATCTGTGTGCTTGGTTGCATATGGTGCGAATTTGAATTGCTTAATTGCAAAACACAAAGTTTTTTTTCTCAGCGGCCGTGTTAATAACTTGTGATGCCAGAGTGTCATTGTCAGATTACTTTCACAGAAAACAAAACAGCTATAAAATGTTGTAAACCACATTCTTTAAACATAAACAGGAAAAGTTGTCCTATTATCAAAAGAGATAATTATCAAATCTAATAAAGGAGAGACGAGAAACAAACTGAGTTGGCATTTCTGTAGTTTAATCAAGTTGGATATATGAACATAATTTCATGTAGAGCTATGTTGAACACCTCTTTGCTCTGCATGGGCACCTTGCTCCTTCCACTGTCACTCAGTTTGGCTACTTAAATACCTCCTCCCCTCCTCGTATAGTGACACTGCACAGTGTAGCACAGTCCTCATTAAACATCACATGAGTGGACACTGCCTCCTAAATGATCATCTCACTCCTCTCCTGGAATATTAATGCTGCTCTGAGCTTTCTGATAATCTAATTGGCTACATAAAGTGTTGCTGAGAAGGGGGTGTGGACCAGCCCCCTCTGTTATCCCCTCTGCTGTAGTGGTGATGATCATGGTGGTGGTAGATGGGACTCTGGCCCCATTCACTCTGGGATGTAGGCTAAGAAAAAGTACACTGGTGAAGCACTAAGGATATGAGTTTCTGGGTCAAGGTCTTAGAGTAGCTTATGTATGAAGTTCGAATACTTCACCTGAATATTACTCAATATTTTTTTTTGCAATTTACATATATTTTGTTGTTTTAATCAGTGCAGTAATCATTGATTCTGGGGCCTGCACACACTTACTGTTCAGACTAACCCATTTGTCAGTCCTGAATGCCGAAATTTTGTGCATACTTGATATTCCAGCTTTTCATGTGTACCCATATTCTCCTACACTGTTTATCTGAACAGCAGGGCATCTAGGCCCCAAAATCAATGTTATCATCATCATCATCATCATCTATTTATATAGCGCCAGCAAATTCCATTTTAATTTACTATTGGGAAGAAACACAGTAATAAAACAATACTGGGTAATACAGACAAACAAAGAGGTCAGAGGGCCCTGCTTGCAAGTTTACAATATATGGGGCAATGGGAGTTTAATGCATGAGGGTAAGTTCTACCTATTGCATATTGGTCCAGCCAGATTGCAAAGGTAAAAAGTGCCTAGTGGGCTGTATGATCCAGTCACACAACATTGCCGGTCATGGGATCAGAGAAGCTGTTGTCTTGTGTGAAATGTGTAAAGAGTGAAAATAGGGTACCCTAGGAAGGTTAAGAAGGTGGTTGAGTAATTTGATAAGCTTGTCTGAAGAGGTGGGTTTTCAGAGAACACTTGAAGATGTGAAGACTAGAGGAAAGTCTTATTGTGCGAAGGAGGGAATTCCACAAAGTGGGGACAGCCCAAAAACAGTCCTGTAACCGGAAATAGGAGCAGGTAATGAGGGGGGTGGAGAGGTGCAGATCTTGTGCAGAACGGAGGTGTTGAATATGTAACATGATTTAGATGTAGTCGATGTGGGGAACAAAGGATAGTTCGAAGTGAAGGATCACACCTAGGCAGCAAGCTTGTGGGTGGGATTTATGGTCATGTTGTCAACAGAAATAGAAATGTCAGGTAGGTAACTTCTGTTGGTGGTTCGGAATATTATTAACTCATTGTTTGAAAGATTGAGTTAAGTTGGTGAGAGGACATCCAAGATGAAATGGCAGTAAGATAGTCAGTAGCGCGGCCAGCACAGATGGTGAGAGATAATGCGAAGATATAGAAATCTGTGTATCATCCACAAAGAGATGATAGTGAAATCCAAAGGAGCTTATTAGTTTTCCAAGAGAAGTGGTGTAGATAGAGAACAGCAGAGAACCTAACACTGAGCCTTGTGGTACTTCAACTGATAAGGGAAGCGGAGAAGAGGTGGATCCAGAGAAATGAATATTGAAAGACCGAAGCCTGCACAATGTTCAGAGAGGTTTGCTTACACCATCCAGAACACCAAGTGAGCAACTGCTTACTAAACAGTCATTAATATTTTCATGCCGTGTTCTGTATGGAACAGAAAGCAAGAAAAACGCAGGCATCGGTATAATAGATCTTAAACTGCTGGTAGGTTACTCATTACTATGCTGTTTTCATATGGGATTTTCATTGAGTCAGCTAGGATATATTATTTCTCATAATTGTGAATCAATAAATATTTTATTGGTATTCCAAATAGATTGAGAATGTTTATTATGTTGCATTTTTAAAAAATGTATTAAAAAAATTTAGTGTATTGCTCTGGTAAATTTTAATCATATGAGATTTTTTTTTAAAACTTGTTAACATTTGTAAATAATCCATTAAATTTATGAAGGAGGCACATTTGCTCCGTCAGAAAGGGTACAAGAACAGACTAATTAGCTTCTGCTGCCAACAACCTGGCAACTGTTACAGAATTCTCAGTACTTAACCAGATCATTGCTGGATCTAAGGTCGTACACTTCAATTAGCTTTCATCAAATGGTCTCAACCATATATATTTGCAGATTATTATTATTGAGATCAAAGAACAGCTGCTCTAATTAGCTGACAATGCCAGTTCCAGACTGGAAGATTGGTCTTTAGGAACATGATGTAGCACTAATTAAAATGAAATGCTCGCTAAGAGCATTCTCGAAGACTGAGCATAATTATCACAAACAAGCTGGTGTAGTTTCACATTGATTATTTCCATACTTGCGTATGTCTGTAATTCCTTGAAATGCATCCTCAGAGTTTCTTCTTTCAGTTCATTAATACATTTCAAAAATAGCTGAGCAAAAAAATAAAATCATAGTTCATCATTTTAACAAAAACTAAATCCAAAAAACTAGCTGGTTAATTACCTTTCAGTGATGTATGCTTTGTGTCATTGCTTTACTAACACAACAATGTGCCGCAGCTGATAATTAGCTTGCAAAAAATGCCATGATACAGGACAATAATGCTCAGTGGCTATGACCAACATTACCGTTGATTCGTGATTTTTGGGGTAGAACAGGGAAGGGACTGGGTGTATGCACGTAGTCAGTGTACAGTAAGGGCTGCCAATCTCGATCGCACACAGCAATGTCTGAGTCAAGCTTTGGGCATCTTAAAGGTACGTGTCTTTCTGTCGTAATACTTGCACCAGCTACGGATCCGATTACTAGTGGTGATGGTAGCGTTTGCACGCTAGAACATGTGTTTGCAATCAGGAGCAACTGTAAAAATGCATTTTATGTAGACTTCATAACATCCTAATAAATGTATTTATTTTATGGTGACATTAATTGAATATTTTCTTTTCTGTGCATTATTTTGGGACTTTATATTCCACATACTATATGTATTGGATGGACCCTGTAGTATATTGTCTGATAGAGCAGAGCGCACCTAGACCTGTATTCAATATATCTTCAGATCCACTCCTAGTTGAATATGTACGTCATATTTGCCTACTCTTTCGGAATTTTCGGGAGGCTCATGAATTTCGGGGAGTCCTCCCAGAAGAGTAGGCTACATCCTGGATGCGATGGAGGTGGGGTTTAATGATGACATTTTGCTTCATTAAGCCACGCCCCCTGCTATGAAATGCCATGAATTTTGTCATTTCCTAGCATGACCCCTCCTACCCTCTGTCACATGACATCTCTTCCGAGATCTCGGGGAGGAGAAGTTTGAAAAGTAGGCAAGTATGTCGTACGTGTTTATGCCCGATTTATGTGCGTTTCGAACAAACGCAATTTACTTTTGTTTTGCGTGCCTTAATGAGTCAAGCCCATTAAATTCCTCAAAGAGCCAAATTCTTGGTTTTGTATGTTGCTTTAAAACAGCCAATAGCAGGCTTTGTTGATTTGTTTCTCTTATCTCTAATGATAGGATAGAGAAAAGCAATGTTAGGTCAACAATTGTACATTGTACAAGTTGATTGGAGAAGTAGCTGAATACCTCAGAATTCCGAAAGTAAAATATGTACTAGAATACACTATAAATCATTTTACAGTGTATGGGCCTGAGTCATTAAGGCAAAAAAGGAGTAAATGTTTTCTGGGAGAAACCATGTTACATTGAAATTGGTGCAAATTAGTTTATTATTTTGCACATAAGTTAAATATTGGCTGTTTTTTCATCTAACACACAAATACTTAATAGCTTTATTATTACACTGAAATTTAAAGTTGATCTAGGACATGTCTTACCCCAACTATAAATCTGTCCCCACATTTTAAATTTACCTCCCCCTCCAATGTAACATGGTTTTGCCCAGGTGCAAATGTTACTCCTTTTTATGCTTTTCTCTCCTTAATGACCCAGGCCCTATATCTGTAGCAAATTCTAAGGGCTGCTTCACAAATCTGTTTTCATGAGATTTGTATGTGATATATTTTGGCTACATCCACACTGACATTTTCTTTCTAGTCATTTGCATTGAGATGGTAGAAGCAGAAAGACTATGTATACATTTTTTTTTTTTTACTAGATTGCTGCCAGCGAGCCCATAAAAATTATTGTAGATATACGTTACATTGGGTATATTCTCTGACCAAAGGATGCATCACGAATGTAGACGTCAATAAGATCATTAATACTTCTGGCAAATGTATCAGAAACGCAGGGTGTGGACTGTTAAAGAACAGTCATACAAAATCATTACTTGAAAGAATATGTTCCATGGTATTGTAGACCCGCTTTTCAATTCAAATATACAGGTCCATTTTTCCTTTGTTCTTGTACGTTTTTATGGATTCATGTCTTCATGGACTATTTTGAATTGCATGCATCTTAAGTTACATTTATTCAACCTTAAATATAACGTATAGATGTGACCTTAGCAAAGCTGCATTAATCATCATTATCACTTCTTACACCGGGTTTATGTAAGTGCAAAACTTACCTCTCATAGCTAATGTATTTCAAGACCCGAATATCTCAAAATAAGATGCCTATGCATGCTGTTATTGTACTACACTTGCATTTGAACAGTGTGATCTGCAGTGATACACCTCTATGAGTACCAGAGGCCACAAATGCATGAAAAGTGCAACTTTAAAGGACGCAAGATGTGCGCATGCGCAGCGTGAACATTTTCTACCACAGAGCATTTTGCATGTAACTCTAAATCAGGACCAGAGTGTTTTTCAAGTTCCTAATCAAATCAACTGTGTAAGATTGTGGGATCAAATGGTGTTTGCGCTTTACAATGTAAAATGTCTTGTGTTCAGATGTAGTATTGAATGTGTCTGTCTGTTTGTTTTTATGTTAGGAGTGTACAGAAAAGTGACCCGGTTTACAATAATATTACGAATTCTTCTGTGGCTATGTTTAACATTCAGAGGAGGATTATGGGGGCACCACATGTCTCAGTCAACTGAGCTACCCTCTTCTGACACACCATGAACCTCCCTGACTTCAACCTGCACTTCGCTGTCACTGAGGAGAAAGTATACATGTGCTACCTCCTTTAGCCACTGTATAAAGAATACGCTGGTCAATGTAGGAAGATATGCGTGGTGATTAGTTTATCAAAATGTTCTCTCCTCCATAAGGTGCAAGAGCTGAGGCACAGGAGAAGGAAGGGAGAGATTCTGCAGCCTAGGGGGAGGTGAGTTCCTTGTCTTTGTATAACAGGGCAGATGGTTGGCTCCCCAGAAGTAGAGTAAGTAAGGATTCTACAGGCCCAGTGGTATGGTAAATAGGCGAAGGTCTCCCCAGTAGTGTTGGAATAAAACAAGGAACACAGGGCTTAAACTGGATAAACTTGTGGGTTTATTTTCTTTGCTTGTGGCATAAGGCTTTACCACAGCAGCAGACAAGTAGCCATAGTGTAGGGAAGTAATGCCACAATACCATCAGCATGCAATGTCACTCAACATGTCATACAATAAATAACATTTTATGTGGCAGATTCAATTGACCATGTTACTCTAAAGAGTAACGCAGCCCGCGCACTATTAACCTTAGTATAGTAATAGTGTGCATTATTACTGTTAGTGTGGTATTTTCAATGCTTATTCTTGCTCAGGGAGCTGGAAGCAGAAATCCTGGTTAAAATGACCGTATTAGCGGTAATAGTGCACAGGTTGCGTTACTCTCGAGAGTAAAGTGGTCAATTGATTCTGTCCCTAGGAATTTTTATTCAACAATATGCAAACATAAATCAGCACAACACATAGGTCACTGAATAAATATATCACATTATAAGTTTAGGCTCTATGCTTCAGTGAAATGGATTACTTTAGGAGACAAACGGTTGCTACGAGTTAATTAGACCATTTCACTAAATGCTGCGACAGCAGATAATATAGACCAATCAATCACAATACATTTAGTGCAATTATACAGATCATATTTCTCACACAAAAATCAGTAGAGATGCAACCGGAAGTAATCCAGCTGGATCAGGTCAGATGCTTTAGAAGAAATGACAGTAGACTAAGGTCACTTTATGATATTCAAAACCCACGGGGGTAAACATTAATCCACAGGTTAAAGCGAAGTTTCAGCTGACACATGAAGCTTATTTATTTGTACAAGGTGAAATCGGTAGTCACCTTGATACATGCGTGACTCCTGAGCTCCATAAACAACAGTAATTCGGCACAATAAATGATTTCCAGTGTAAAGGACTTAGTGTCCACCTAGCAATCCGACTAATGGAACAGGCAGCTCTCTTCCAGCAACTGTAAGGATACACAACTTGCAATTCTCTCTGCAGCAACCATTTTAGGCAGTTTCACAATAGATTCAAACTTTTAAGGCAATATATACAAACTCTTGTGACAAATTATTTCTCTCTCTATGTCCCTTGCATACTGCGTCAGCTAGCAAGTAACTTTAAATACAGCAGATTTGGCTGGAAGAACCTCTCACTTCAGACAACAGTATAACCTCTCAATAGCAATATTACAGTATATGTCAGAGGTTTTAGTCACACAGTTGTCTCTTTTGTTTCAATAACTTGAACATAGCAAAAGGAAATACATCAAAAACTTATCTGTCTTCATATGAGTCCTGCTTACATCTGATAGGCACTGGCAAGCTAAGTCTTTTCCTACTTCTTAAAAAAATGTCTGATGCAATTTGCATTTAACTTTCCAGAGGCACTCTGGGGAACTGTAGTTTTCTGAATGAGTGCATACAGTAATATACCTGTGATTTGCAGGGTACTACATTTGTGCTCCTACAATTCTGCCACCTGAGACGAGACTCTCACCTTGCTTCGTGCAGAAGAAGAGCAGATGTTTGCATCCAAATGCCAGTTGGAATGCAATCTTGGGTATCAAAAGACTTTGTTCTGCTATTGCCACCCACTTCTTGGCAAGGCCTCTGTCACATCCTGTGCTCATACAGTCACATAAATGGATAGGTCACTGCCTACCACACTTATCTCCTGAAATACTCTGTGGTTCTGTGAACATTCTGATGATTAGAACAACTGACATTAAAAATGGTCACACACAGATGTGCAGGAGACAGAGAATAAATACAATAAGTGGTTTGACCCTGACAAATGTGCGCACACGCGCACAATTTTTATTACGGCTCACATTACTTTGCCTACCAATACTCAAATAAGTACAACTATTTGGTATGCCAGGTAAAGCTAGCGTTAGAGATTCCACTGTATTGGATCATTTAATTTAATAAGAATTATTGTTTTAAATAAAAAAAAAATGTAAGAAAAATAAAGTAATGCAAACTTAAAAAATAAATTAAATGTCAGTTGATTGATAAGGTATATTTACAGATTATCATTTAACCATGCAAAACTGCTATATCTGAAAGTACGAATGGGATCATATTCCACGCAAACTAGATGTAAAATGTGTCACTCCAAAGTGTACAGTTTCACCGTGAGACTGTTTTGTGCAGTTGGCAATCTCCCCTGGCCATAAAGTTCTGATGTACTCTTTTATTCCTGTTGTTGATAAATTCTGTGATAATGAGCACATTGTAACGCTACTCTGCTATGTACTACATTCCTGTTTTATATTCTCTGGAGCTGAATATCAACAGCTTAAATAGGTGAAAAAGAGTAATCTTATTCCAAGCACGTATGTTGTAATCATGCAAGAATTCAAATTTGTTTAGAGAATTCCCAACTGGCATTAAGTACCTGGGCATAAAGTCTGAGTCTGCTGCCTGTTCTCATCATTGCATCCAATAGGATTTTTTTTATTTATGTTTCCTTTCAACTTAGATGCAGCCTGGGCAATCTGTGAGTTAGTGCCTAGCCTTAGGAGCCATAGATCACTGTAATGAGAACTCTGAAGCACCCAGAATGCTATATACTTCTTCTTTATATACTACACTGCTTGTTAGAGTGTTTCTAGAGGGTACCTGTAAGGATAATAAGATCTGTAAATGAAAAGGTGTGAAAGAATATGAATAAATCATGTGTAAAACCTTTGGTAATATTTCCTTTAGATGTAAAATAATATTACAAGTAAATTCTTTTATTGAAGCTGTTGCCTTCATGTAATTAATAAATCATAACTTCTGATAGAGTTTTCCAAAATTGTGACAGTTTCAAATGTAAATTATTTAAAATTATTTTGAAACCAATGTATCTCATGAGTGGTCTAGTAAAAAGGACATCAGACATATGCCTAAATATTATGATTAATGCTATGCACTGTACTTATCCCCAAATTCAGGACAGCGCCAGAGATCGGCAGACAGTCCTCATGCTGCAGCAGGGTCAAAACTGAGATTATTCAGGGCTGGACCTGAACAGCAAAGTTTCTTGTGCCTAAGGCAGTTGTTTAATCAGCCTTCCTCTAGTCTTAGGCACCCCCTTAAAATTGGTTATGTGACATGTGGAGGTGACAGGTGCACGTGCCTTCACCTCTGTATGTCACCTACTGCGTCACTGGAAATCTATGCCAATTTCCTGACTTAATCTGCTGTCAAGCTGGGAAAGGGCCAAGCAGATAGTGCCTAGGCAATGTTGCATCAAGTTCCAGGGGGTATATTTAGTAAACTGCAGGTTTGAAAAAGTGGAGATGTTGCCTATAGCAACTAATCAGATTCTAGCTGTCATTTATTTAGTACATTTTACAAAATGATAGCTATATCTGACTGGTTGCTATAGTAAACATCTCCACTTTTTCAATCCTTCAGTTTAGTAAATATACCCCCTGGTCTGGATGTGGAGAAAATACATGGGTCCGGGCCAAGGAAGGCAGAACTTTAGGAAAGAGGAAAATGTCAAAGACGATGCAGGGCACTGCATTTTACTGCTTTTGCAGAATTGCAGAGGTAGCAACCTATCATTTGTTGTATTACATTTGTCATATTAACAAAAAAATATGATTAGTAGAATAAAATGTTTTTGTTTGATATAAATTATGTATACAATGAGGTGGAGATTAGGGTCATTAAGCTATACAGTAATGAGGAGTGGAGATGGATCACAGTAAAAGTGGGAATAGGGAACAAACAATGTATATATGGGCCATAGAATTGGACACTATTCCTGGTCCCAGCTTTAAAGCAGGTAATTTTTGTTAATAGTAGTTTACTTTTTGCAGGGAGGCTAACATTGGAGGTTCTTGTGCAGTGCAGCAAGCAGTAGAGCTGTCTTTACAATGAGGCTATTATTCTTTGTTTGTATACCTTTAAGTGTTTTGTTTTATGAAATGAACAGGAAAACATTTATTGCTTCAACAGAAATACAATAAATTAATAGTGAAGACAAGATTAATTACTTGTATACTAATAATATCTTTACTAATATCAGATCAGGATAATTTGGTCCATTATTTTCGAAATAATTACGGCCACAGTCTGGGGAGCGGATTGGTTATGAATACAGACTCAAAACTGCTTTACGTTTTGGCTATGCAATGTAGCTAGCAATGGGGTTCATGTGAGGTCACCTTAGTGGGGTCCATGTGTAATGGTCATTTTACAATGTGGCTATTAATGTTGATGACTGTGCTATATGTTAACCTATGCAATGTGGTTAGCAGGAGAGCTTCTTTTCAGTTGACTAGCAATGGGAGCATCTGTGCAATGAGACTTAACTTGCGTAACTATCTGGCCCTATTGCAAGTGACTCTATGATGTGGGTCTTTATGCTATGGGAATCTCATTGAAAGGTGCCTGTTCTTGCAGCGTGACTCTTTGTGCAGTTGGATTATTTATTCAGTTTAGGGTTCCTTGCAAAGTAATGTGCAATCTGGGATCTATGTGCTATGTGGTTGGCAATGCTATATGTGCAATGTATCTGATAATGTGGTCTGTGCAATATGGCTGGCAATGTGGTCTAAAATGTGTGCTCCGGTTTCCTCCCACACTCCAAAAAAACCCAAAACATACTGGTAGGTTAATTGGCTGTTATATGTTAGGGGATTTCGATTGTAAGTTCCAATGGGGCAGGAACTGATGTAAATGAGTTCTCTGTACAGTGCTGCGGAAGTAGTGGCGCTATATAAATAAATAGATGATGACGATGGAGTCATATGCAAGAGCAATGCAGAAAAATTCATATGAAGAAGCACTTAGAAGATCTGAGGAGGTGGGGCAAAAATTGTTGCCTTGTGTAGGTCCTTTTTGGTCTTAATCCTACATCACCTGCACATATTAAAATGCAGACCACTATTACCTCAATACCCATCATTTTGTTTATTTTTAATAAGGTGAACCATTGTCCACACACTAGTGATACAATTACTAGTGCAAGTAAATATAAATCATTAAACTTTAAGTACAGTACCATATAGACAATACAAGACAATTGCTATGTGTATGTCGTATTGATCAGAGGTAACGTAAAATCAATGCTTGAACACTGCTACTTTAAATTATTTGTCTCTCTTTGTTTCTAAAATTCAACCATTTATCTTTAGGCATGATTTGCAATCATATAAAATGAATGATGGATGATTACTTTGCATAATGTCATCGCTATACTATCTTTGTCTTTCCATTTTAAGACTTGCATTTGAGATGTTTAAGTATGCAGTTGTGTTTCTATTAATACAGAAAATCCTGCTTAAAATATTCAGTGCTCTCAGAAAGCTCACAGCACAGTTTTAAAGGACTACAAAGCACACAATGCAGATTGCCTTTTATAAAGCAACTACTCAAACCATTTATATTATTGCTTTGGGAGCTCATCAGAACTGATAAAAAAATAAGATATGATTTTCATCATAGACGAGGAAGCATTTTTCCTATGAACCAGATTTGTCAGTAAGCTGGTTGCATGTATGCAGATGTCACAGTTCTCTCTCAATTCACCCATGTGTTTGACTGCCTCTCTGCCATCTCTACCTGGATGGCTGGATGCTACTTCAAAATCAACATATCCAAAACTGAGCTTATCATCTTCCAGTGCCTAGTGTCCTCCTATATCCATTAAGGTTGATGGTGTTGTCCTCTCAACTGTTACCAATGCACACTGTCTGGGGGTCATCATTAATTCTGCCTTTAATTTCACTGTGTCACTCCGCAAGGTCCTCCACTGGCTCCCCATTCCCTCCAGAATACACTCTTTAACGCGTTCCCCTTCTACATCTCCAACCTTGTCAAGAAATATTCCTCTACTCACCCACTTCTTTCTGTCAATGATCTTCACCTCTCCTCATCACCTGTCACCATCTCACACTCTCGCCTTCAGGACTTTTCCCGAATTGCCCCCCACATTTGGAACTCACTGCATCACCCAATCAGACTCACCCCTTACCTCGAATCTTTCAAACACTCCCTCAAAACTCACCTTTTCACACTTGCCTAACCTGTCCTATCTTGAGACAAGTCCCTCCTCATAAAATGTAATGATCCCATCAGCAAATCTGGAAATTTGTCATATCAAATATCTTAACAGCTTTTACACAGAAAAAAAGAAAGGTAAATGGACTGAGAGCACTAATAACAATTAGTATGGTTGACTGGTAATGTGGGCACCATGTGCCCTGTTTGTCCGTCTGATGCCCATCATAATCCCATACTAGCCACATGGACCATGTTCTCTCCTCAAGATTGGTGATTAGTGGATACCCCTGAAAATTCACTCATTCCTGGAGTAAATGTTGGGTTGGAGAATTGCAATTATTTAGTAAGAGAATGGTAGACATTGTTAGGTATGATGTGCTATGTTATGCTGTCCAGTTCACACCCCAAAGTCACACTCACTATTTCACTACTTTACATAACCAAAAAACTCTTGTGTTGTCCACAGGCAATCATTGGTGAAATGTTTTCGCACTAAAAAAAAATTCTGGCCGAGCATTAATTAAGAAAAATAGACAGAACTTTAGACAGAAATAAGTGGGCCAGTGGGGGTAATAAATGAAAAGGCAACAGGGACTGTCATTAGCCCCTAGAAAAGAAACAGTTAATGGTAAAATTGAAGGGAGAGGAGGACCTGTCCGGTCTACCCAGGGGCAGATCTAGATTTATCTTTTAATGGAAAGGAAACACGGTTTATTGATTAATCCCAACTCCTCCCGCTCTCCAATCTGACTCCTGTAGGCTCTGTGTCCTACAACAGTATCTGTCGGTCAGGTTTGTTATTTTCTTTATTTTAAGGGAAACACTATATAGCTATAAAATCACAACAATAAAAGCAACAAATAACAGATATGTCTGTCCCATCATGACACTGGGCCCACTTTTCACACTGCTCCCCCTTTAGACACTGCCCTCCTTCATCACACTCTGCCCCCTTATCACACTGTGCCCATCTATGAGAAAACTGTTAAATAAGAAAAACTGGGGAAAGAAATGTTTGCCGGCATTTACGTCGTCATTTTGGTTCTTCACTGCTTGTTAAACAGAACTCATAGTTCTTTAAAAATATATTGTATAAAATATATAAGCAAGACAACAGATAAAATATTTTGTAGCAATGATACAAAGGATGAAACAATAGGTGCTAGATATGAGTCATATATATAATAGTCTCAAATAGACTTCAAAGGTCCATAAATAAATATTTCATTCTGAGACGTACTTCACTATCATTACGTTTTCTTCTCTCCCTATCGGTATTCAAACTTGATGAGGATGAAAAGGTGAAAAAGAGAGGAGAAGAGGAGTCAGAAGGAAATATTTATTTATGGACCTATGAAGTCTATTTGAGTCTATCTACTATATAAATGCCTAGTGGCGTGTGTGGGAAAAAAAAAACAAGCTGCAGCGCCACCTGCCGGGCAGAGTTATACACTGACCTTTATATTTCTTGAAGGAGAAGTGACAGTTGGGAGTGCTTGGTGGTTGTCGGGGGTGACAGTGGGGAGTTTTTAACACCTTAAGTAGCTTGATGAAGGATGTGGCGATGAAGATGAAGGATGAGGTGATGGAGAAAAATGATGAGGTGGTGACATGTGGACAAAACCACGTTAAAAAAGGGCGCTTGCGTCGGGAAGTAACACTCTTCCCCTGAGGAGGCCTGGGCTAGGCCCAAATGCATGACAAGAACCTTTTTAACACCTTAAGTAGCTTGATTTGACTAGAATGCATGAGTATCATGCACAGGTTAACTTGTTATTTATATGACTCATATCTAGCCCTATTATTTCATCCTTTGTATTATTGTTATTATTTAAGAAGATGGTTGTCCTGTTGATGAAATTTGGGCTGCGGTTATATTATTGGAGTGCTCTGGTAAATATTACATATTTTGTCAAAATATTATGTAGATCCATTGAGCCTTTTCTTTTTCTCTTTTCCTATAATTGCACATTCACAATGTATCCACAGTTATCCAAACCATACATATTAGTGACAATACCAGCAATGAGGGTGAAGTGCTAAATAACAAATTACTCACAGCCCATTAGAAATTCTTAGATGGAAGTCTGGTATCTATACTAAGAAATCTGTCCCCTGCCACATGTGCATGCTTCCTATATTAGTGTTTCACTTCGTAATGACCATTCAAACCCATGCTTAGCTACCTGGATACACACAATAGAATTGGGGTGTTCTGTAAAAGATTTTCCATTGTGATCCAGTTCAATATTGATCCAATATAAATGCTAAAAAAAATGAAAACTTGTGGTGTGGATATCTCTCAAAGTAAGATAATGCATCAAAATCAGTTATGGTACTTTGATTCAGAGACTGAATGCTGGAATTTGTAGAGGAGGTCTGTAATGCTTTTCTCCACTGCTGTGCTGCCATCTGCTACAGTTTATCCAGCCAGCTCCAGTAGAATTCTCATTTGTCTACAAAAGCTTAGGCACTTGAGAGATTTGGAGAAGAGGAATATAATATAACACTGTTTACTAACATATATATTACAATAAAAATACTCAAATTAGTGAGGGAGGGGAAAACATAAAATTAATTTATCTATCTATCTATCTATCTATCTATCTATCTATCTATCTATCTATCTATCTATCTATCTATCTCTGTGCTGCAGAAAAAGCTGAAACCCACAGCTTCGGTCATTATGGGGGGTTTGCTATCTCCTATACAGGTGTAAGGTTATATTAAAGAAACTTAACCAATTTTACATTACTGTGAGGTTTAGCTTACATTGCATGCTGTTTATAGGTTTGCAACACACTACCCTTTGGACGGATTTTGAGCATACTTGACAACCTTTGAATATTGAATTCCGGAAGATCCCGGGCAGGGGGCGTGGTTTGAGGAGGGAGGGGGCGGGGCACGGTCAATCACATCATATTGGTCCCACCCCCGTGACAAAAACGGTATTTTGTCTCGGGGCGGGCCCAAAATGGAGCGATTCACAGCGAGTCGTCATTTTGGCGAGTAAATTGCAGTATGCGGGATACTTGCCTGCAGGGCCATCTTAACAACATTATTGCCCCCCGGGAAAAGCAGTGCACCATGGCCCCTAGATATATAGATGTATACAGCTACAGATATAGATATATAGAGAGATAGAGATAGATAGATGTACTTGCTTTTTTTTGCAGGTTTTTTTCTTTTGCAGGATTATTTATTCTCATTAAGAGCCGTGCCTATGGGGCCCCCTTGCCTGTGGGGCCCCCGGGCAGCTGCCCATCGTGCCCAATGGAAAAGATGGCCCTGTTTGCCTGCTCTCCCGGGAGTCTGGGAGACTTACCTTGATTTCGGGAGTCTCCCGGACATTCCGGGAGAGTTGGCAAGTATGATTTTGAGATGTCACCCTCCAAACTGCAGGATGATAAATTCTGTGGTTTATATCTGAAAACAGCATTCGAAGTGTGCCAGTTTGGAAACCTCAAAAAAGAAGAAAAAAGCACTTTAATATATCCTGCCCCAGGTGTCTTCATTTTCAGTGCACTTTAACCTTCATTTCAAAATGCTATTAATATTTTCATCACATTGTAAAACATATAATTTAGACTACTGTACAAGTATTACTGTACATTTCCTTATATCTAAAATCTATAATTTATATGCATATGAAAAATAATGAGCCTTGATCAATAAGCCTTAATTTGTGGTAAATCATTATGGCATGTGATTTAGTTCTAGAGTGAATATTATATGTATCTTTTTATGTTAACGTTGCTTTGTGCCTTTTGTCCACTAATCTAAATATGTTTTTCTGTGTATTCTCAGCAGAGGATCATCATAAACAAAATGAATCAGAAGAGAAGTATGGCCTATTGATGTTCAACACACAATTTGATATTTTTGTATCGCTATACCAAACTCATTACAAAACACACATTGGATTTAGAGCAATTATTCCATTTTAAATAAAAAAACACTGGCATATTTAGTACAGCAATCCAACAGAAAATGGAAGATGGCTACAGAAACAACTCCAACTTTTACCAGGGAGCACGCGATATAGCTAGGGAAGTGAAGAGACAGACAAGCAACCAAGCAATGGATGATTACTCTAGATACCAAGATAATACATACGGTCAATATCCAACCAATGATGACTATTATAATAGTGGACATCATGCCAATCAGGATGAAGATGCTCAAAGTGATGCCACAGAGGGTCATGATGAAGATGATGAGATATATGAAGGAGAATATCAGGGTATACCACATCCTGATGATATAAGGGTCCAGCATAAGGATACAGCCATTAAAGATGAATTTAAAGACCATGCTGACCTTATGGCAGAACGAATGGAGGATGAGGAGCAGCTGGCTTATCAATATGAGAACATCATTCAGGAATGTGGCCATGGGCGTTTCCAGTGGACCCTTTTCTTCGTTTTGGGGCTTGCCTTGATGGCTGATGGGGTAGAAGTATTTGTTGTAGGATTTGTGCTCCCCAGTGCTGAGAAAGACATGTGTTTATCCCGCTCAAACAAAGGAATGCTGGGTAAGAATCCTTACAGATATACATTCAGTGGAACAATACAGGTGACTCACCGTATTTCAATCTATTTCCAGTAGGTTATAATTTCCTTTGCTGTGACTTCTGAAATACACATTGATTTTAGCTTATTCAAGAGGCGCCAACTCACGCCCCACTGACTTGCATGTCATCACTCATTTTCAATATGTCTTTTAAGGTGTTATATTTCAGAACACATGTCACAATGAAATGCACTTCATATAACAAATATGTTCTATATTCATTGGTTCCAAATTCAAGCATAAGGGTATATGCTTATATATATTGCTAAAATGCAGTTTTGCAAAACTGCATGTGTTTGGTTATTTTATGTGCAGTTTGGAAACCGTCACTTTACTTAAGGCCACACCGCACATAAAATAGTCCACGCAATTTAAATCCACTATTACGATTTTTGGCAGGTATTGGAACTGTGCGATTTATGGAAAAACACAAAAACCAGCCAGAAAAATGGTTGTTATTTTAGACATGGTTCTGACACGCTAGATAGCATGTCATGCTGGTTGAGCTATCTTGCATGTTGAAACTTATAAATAAATAAATACAGTGAAAAAAACAGGCTTAGGAAAAAAACGGACTTAGATCTAGAGCTGACCAACCAAATGCTGAGTAGCTCTGGTTATCTTCTGGTACTCTTGGCCCGTGGTACTATGGTAACATTAATAAAATAGTTGTGCCCCCATTCATATTAATGAAAATAATAGTGGCCCCATGATGTGTGAAATAATAATGTTTCCATAAACAAAAAAATCTGTTTGGTACCATTAAAAAAGAAAAGGTGCACCCATAATATATACTTACTGGAAATCTTCATCCTGCCTTAGTTCGACATAACCATAATGGATGGGGGGAAAACAGATGTACCAGACACACTGCTTCCGGGAGCACCCGACATGACATGAATAAAAATTTGGCGAGCCAGGGTAGTTCATAGCCGGGCAGCTAATCAGGAGTGGTGTCTCAACCTGATAAGATAAGAGAACATTTTAAAACTATAAGTAGCTGTTTTGATCTTATTAGAGCTCATGAGTGCAAGATATGCAACATTTGCTACTGCAGTGTAGAAATCCATACAAGGCAACCATTATTGTTAAGGTTAAAAAGAGTCATATATGAAACTTTCTGACTCCTCTAGGTCCCCCTCACCCCAAAAAGTAACTATTCAATAATTGTTTCCACCCTGAATATCTTAATGGAGTGTTTTACATCTTTGTTTATAATTGTTGTATTTACAATGAGCTTTTATATAAATTTGGTTTATATCGCTTTGCATTGTTTTTTAATACTAGCCACTGCATTACCTCATTTCACTTTAGAAAAATTTAGATCAATCTAGTGCAAGTTAGACAATTGAATCAAATGTCTAGGACATTTTTTTCATATTTTGCATTTTGTTCGTAAATAACCAGATTAATCACAATGTTGGCATTATTGGAATTTGTGATTTGTAAACATTTCTGCTATACTGTAATGACTCATTTTGCAAACAGTGACATGTTGTTTTATATTGAAGAGCACAAAATTAAATCAACATTTTCCTACCTGCCTTCTTTAATCCTACTCCCAGTGACTAAACAAGTTTGGACTCAGGAAAACATATCCAGCTATGGAATATGCTTGGTGTCCTCACATCAGTTGAGCAAAATTTTCGAAACTGTTTCACAACATATCTACGTAATTTGACTGCGGAATTTTGCACATTTCTTGTTAAGAATTTTTTCTTCTGTGTTCTACAAGGAATTGCCCCTTTTATTTTGTTCACCATAGGATTCACCTGTAATGGTTTTTTTTTGCCAGGTCTTTTCCCTTATTGTATTCCAACCACATCACAGAGTAGAATAAATCGACAATGTCATCATCTCTTCTCTATTTCTGGACTGTACATTTGAGAAATGCAGAATTTACAAATACAGTCAAAATTCCATTCTAGGGAATGGTGACACAAAATGGGTATACCATGACTGTATCGCTGGAAACACACACCTCTGCAAAATTCAATTTGCTCTAAATTTTCCCACAACCTTCCACATCTCTTTTCCTCACTACAGGTCTAAAAGAAGCAGCATGATACACTATTGCATAATACTTTTATAGCTGATACACATTCTTCAGTCTGTCAGTTCTGGCCTTGCTTTGAACTTAGAAATAAAATATTCCCTCTGCTATTCTCTTGGTGCTGAGTTAGAGAAACCTGACTTTGAGAAAAGTACTGGAGACTTTAGACTAATGCACTATAAATAATTAAAAAAAAATAATTATATAGTATGTATATACAGTATAAATAATTTATGTGTATGTATACATAATATGTGTTTTATTAAAAATATAGAATGAGACCCAATATCCTCCAGCTCAGAATTGGTGCAAAAGCTTTTTTCAGAAGGAAGAAAACTGTGCACATTTTGGCACAGCAAGGAACGCCCCTAGAAACGTGCCTTCTCCGCTGCTTTATCTCATTTTAAATATCTTGATTAGCAAAATGAAATGTCAGTTGACTTCTATGTTGAGAATGTGCACCCTTGCTCTGCCCCTTTGTGTGACTGCAGCCATTTAGTACACGATCCAGTAGGTCTATAAACATCCCTGGTTATGTGAATGTAAATGCGTTCTGTTCTAAGAAGGCTCTTACTGCATAATTTATTGTGGAGGATTATTTGGCTCCTTTCTTAACCAACCTCATTATAACCTTAATGGATGCACTGTTTATATCCATGTACAGTAAAGGAACATAAACTGTTTTTCTGAGCCATAACACTTCTTTTGTGAATGGTGACACAAATGCTGTATGGTAACAGTCAGGGGCAGGCTGGGCTTGGGAGCAGGAGGGGGGGCATCTGGCCCCTGGCGCCGGTACCATAGTAGTAGTGGGCTACCTTGGGCTGGGTCCCTGGACTACCTGCATTTTTTTCTTTTAAAATGTTCCTAATAGGCTTTTGAGTCTAGTTTTGCTCCCCGGGCTAAAATTTTTCAGCCCTCTCCTGGTAACAGATCCCCCAGGAACTCCCATCCATTAGCCCTTTCTTGGAGCTGGTGTCATATTGCAATGTAATGAAGCACCAAAGTGCATGTGAGCACAGTTAGACTGTAATGTCCGTGTGCACTGCATTTGCTAAATGACCTCCAACGTCCCCGTTGACTAAAGTAGCAATGTATCCAGTGGCTCGTAGAGCAGTTTCAATTTCTTAGTGCAAGAATAAATTAATTTTCTATCAGTTAATCCTACTCCACCTCAGAAAATCCGTCTGGTAGGGAAAAATATATCATTTTCCAGATGGCAATCGTGAAAGATTCTGTGCAGTCAGGTAGACCCTGTCATAACGCATTGCTGTAATGTAAATTGCACGCTGGCAGCATTCTGCTAACAATGTGTCAGAGCTAAGATTGTTCCACAGTCAGACACTGTGCAGGCTGAGTCAGAGCTCTCCAGAGACTTTCTCTAATGCGCTTTCAGACCACCTCTGCCTGCTTGTTTGCTTAACAGGGTAACATTTTCATGGAGATTGCTAAATTTAGCCTTGGCCCACAATTTAACGGACTTCCAGAGCATAGCTGCTTGGTGTCTTGTATACACAGTCAGCAGTTTTCAATACATCACCTGCAGTTTGCACTCAGAGTGCCCTTCATGATGTAACTCTAGCTTGTTTGGATGATTTTAATGGCCTTGTTATTAGTGGCTGTGGAGGTATGCAGAGTGTTGCATACACTATAACGAATGGCAGAGATTGCTCTGTATTCCTGTGGTGTCATAACAGACATACGCATACACCAGAGCCGGATTTACACCTCATGGTGCCCTAGGCAAGATATTGGTTTGGGGCCCCCCCAGCCCTCCCTACGCCCCCCCCCCAGCCCTTCACGCCCGCCCCCCCACCTCCCTGAAACAATCCATAGCATTATATTTTTATCACATCTCACGAGACTAAGAGCTCCACAGCTCATGCAATGCAATGAGAGACAACGGAACAGCAAATCAGAATACAGCTGTCATATTCTGATTTACTGCCAGACTGCCTGTCTTTGAATGCATTCTGCTGGCATGGGCAAGCAAAAGATTCCTAGAGAAGGGTTTCAAAATACTGGATTCTGGGGCAAAGCCGCAATAGGCCAGAAACGGACACTATTTTGAAGTAAAAATATTTTACTGTAAATTACAAGTACGGTAGAGTCAAAAAGTGGGCTTATTCACATAGCGTAAGATGTAATAAAAAAATTTAAACTAACAGTATATTTTATTTTTAAAGAACAATTTACATTATGGTGCTTTACACATTCAAACACATACTAACCTCAAGGCTGTTGGTTGCTCGTCTTCCAGCGCTGCGCTTGGTCTGCATCTCCGCTCCCACCATAATCTCTCCACCAGCACACCTGATCTGTCACCTCTAATGGAAACACTTTTCTCCATCAATGGTCTCTACTCCAGCCCCCCTCCCCCAACCAAACACCAATTACTGTCCTCATTTTTCTCCCCAGCTCTATCCATTGTCCCTTGTGCTCTTACATTCATCATTTAGATCTCTCTCTCTCTCTCTCTCTCTCTCTCTGTGTAGTTCCCCTTCTCCAGCTCTTTATTCTCTCCCAGCTCTCCCTCTTTTCCCCCTATTGTACTCTTTCTCTTCTTCCCCCAGCTAATTCTCCCCTTTCTTCTTTGATCCCTAAGAAAGTGACAAGGGCGACACAGGCCAATCACAGCAGCTCCAGGACAGGAAGCCAATCATTATTTCCTGCACATATGCACCGGCCAATAAGATCGAGTTCACAATATAGACTGATCTCATTGGCCGCTACAAATCTGCAAGCTCCAAATGATTGGTCCCATCGCCGTGTCAGAGTCTTACTGTGGCTGCTGTGATTCGTCTACACAGCTGTAGTGTGTGAACGCTTGACTGCGGCCACCTCCGATGAGTCCAGGCTGCGCTGCCCAGCAACCCTGTTCCCCCTGTCCCCCCGTGAGTCGCGCGGGGGGGGGGGGGGGAGGTGCCGCGAATCGGGGGACGGGCCGATTTTTTTTATTTTTATCTCCTCCCTTGTCCCCCCATCTGGGCCCCCAGAGAGCCGCTAGGCCCTAGGCAGGTGCCTAGGTTGCCTAGCGGTAAATCCGGCCCTGGCATACACACGCACACACACACACAAACATATACACTCACAAATTTAGGACAAAGTAGACCACAGCTCTGACCTGCCCTAACTATGACAGGTCAGTACAAACCACAATCATCTGAGACAAGTCCATATACTTTGGGCATACCAGCATACCAGGTCACCTTGAGCCATCAACTGGGACTATCCCACGGAAACAGGAGTGTTTATCAGGGCCAACCTCAGATGCTGCAGCAGGTAGAGTAGTAGGATATCAGTTTTAGGGCTGCTGCTCGTCTGTGTTAGTAACAGGGTGGGAGTGTGGTGCTGCGACACATTCCCAGACTATCACTGACACAAGGAGTAGCAGTTGACAACATCGCTATGGAAGGTAGGAATAGTGAAGGGTGCACTCAAGTTAATTTAAATTATTATACACCCTCTCTTCTCCATTGTCAGATAATGAGGAAAGGGGGCTTGTTTAATTCAAATCCTAAGGGCGAAGAGCACTCAGTGTGGGATAGAAGCATTACGGGGCCTATTTATCAAGGATCATTTTTTTTATTGAAACTTTTCAATCCTTATCTCCTTGATAAGGATTGAAAGTTTCCAGCTATTTATCAAGAAAAGCTTATGGGACAGTATTGCCGATAACCTGCTGTCCCTGAGAAGTGACTCACCTCCTTATCGCAGCCTCTTCTCAGCCGAAGAAAGCTGCGTTGATGTACTCCTCGGTTTTATGTTAGTGCGCATGCGCCGACCGAAAACCTCTGGCATGCGCAGAGAGATCCTGGACTGAAAGAAGGTGAGTCATGTGACAGGATCACATGATCACTCCACACATGTGCTGTGCAGTTCTGCTCTTTGGAGCAGAGCTGTTTTTAGTGAAGGTTTTCAGATATGTTAATGTACGCCACCTTGAGCTGTCGTACATTAACATGATTTAAAACTTAATTTCGGTCATTGGTACATAGCATTACATACACTGTTATGGGGAGTGCTCAGAAAAACGATAAAAGATGCAAAGCAGCAGATATCTGAGATATGTGCTGCGATGCTACAATGATACATGGCTTTTTAGTGGTTAATCCCTGAAAACTGTTTTTATCAGGGATTTAACAGGGGAAAAACTTTGATAAATATGCCCCTAAAGGAGTGACAGAAGTTTATCATCATACTCAGATGAAAATTAAAAGCTTATTATACACCCAGAATGCAATTTGCTCTTAACTTAACATGAGCCACACAGTAAGTGCCCAAAAACTGTTTGTTATAGGCAACCGCATTAGCTCACCTAATGGTAGCATCAGCCCTGCTGTTAGACGTTACCTGCCAGCTCGATGGCCCTGTTTATGTCAATGAGCAGGGACTGGCATTGCAGATGTAGGGTTAAAATTTGTAATTCTTCACTGGTTCAGTGATCCTTGGAAAATGTAGGCTGTGTTCCATCAAGACATTGAAAAATAAATCACCTGCCTGTATTTCACAAGTGGGAGTGAAGTCTTGTTCATACTACCAACTGCAAAAGGGTCATTGGTGTTACTGCAATGCAAGAAATATATACACCGATCAGCCACAACATTAAAATCACTGACGAAGGAAATTAATAACAGTGATTATCTTATTACAATGGCACCAAGGGGTGGAATATAATAGGCAGCAAGTGAAAAGTCAGTTCTTTAAGATGATGTGTTAGAAGCAGGAAAAATGGACAAGCGTAAGGATGTGAACAACTTTGACAAGGGTTAAATTGTGAGGACTAGTCCACTGGGTCTGAGCATCTCGAAATCCTCAGGTCTTGTGGGGTGTTCCCAGTATGCAGTGGTTAATATCTACCACAAGTGGTCCAAGAAAGGAGAACCATGAACCGGCGACAGGGTCATCGGTGCCCAAGACTCATTGATGCGCGTGGGGAGCGAAGGCTAGCCTGTCTGTTCCAATACTACAGAAGAGCTACTGTATCAAAAATTGCTGGAAATGTTAATGCTGGCTATGATAGAAAGGTGTCAGAACACACAGTGCTTCACAGCTTGCTGCATATGAGGCTGTATAGCTGCAGACCGGTCAGAGTGCTGACGCTGACCCCTGTCGGCCACCAACAGTGCCTACAATGGGCAATGTGAGCACCAGAACTGGACCAATGAGCAATGGAAGAAGGTGACCTGGTCTGATGAAACATGTTTTCTAATACATCATGTGGACAATCGGGATGCACTATGCGAAGAGGGCAAGCCAGCAGAAGCAGTGTGATGCTCTGGGCAATGTTCTGCTGGGAAACTGCAAAAGGGTCATTGGTGTCCTGGCATTTTGTGGATGTTACATTGACACATACCACCTACCTAATCATTGTTGCAGACCAGGTACACCCCTTCATGGTATTCCCTGATGGCAGTGCCCTCTTTCAGCAAGATATACATCATTGCTATGCGTTCCATCCTGGACCGCACCGTAGGGGGCATCACAATGCACTTCCAGCACCAATAGCTGACCATAGTTAAATTTGTGGCATTTGACAATATATATAGCATAATCATATTTCTTCACCAATATATAATATAGTACCTTTATAATTCCTACACTTTATTATTAAACATTGAAAAGCCCCAAATATTATAGTTTCTAATATCTATGGTTCTATGGTTCAAAATTTGCTATATTGTATTACACAACGCCAAGCAGTATAACTATCGGCAGATAACACCACATTCTCTGGTATCCATTCTATATCTATCATCAATACTCTTACATTAGAGTTCAATCTTTCATAAGGGAATTATTACATATAAAATATGTGTTTGATGAAAACCAACAGAATTTTTTTTTATGAATTAGGACTATATAGAAAGATCTAATAACCATATATAACCAAGATTTTATTGTTAGAAAACAATATAGAATATCTGGATTTAAACTTCTTAATTCCTCAAAAATATGTTTATAGGGTTATTTTTATTAAACCCTTTTGGCATTATAGTGTATAATTGATGGATCCATCTAGCCTCTTTCTTTATTAGTTCTCTAGCAGCTCTTCTGGATGGTGGTGGCACCCAATCTATTAACATACATATCAATGTTGGTAGTTGATGTTCCTTTTGGAAGAAATGTTTTGCGACTAGTTTGTCTGTTTGGTCTGTGGCCAGTGCTTGTCTCATTGAAGATCTGTGATTGGCCATACGTTCATGGAATGTGCTAGTGGTCATTCCCACATAGGTTAAACTGCATGGACATGTTAAAAGGTAGATTAAATGATCCATTGTACAAGTTAATCTGTATTTACATCTAATTTTTCTTCCACTTTGTGGATGTGGGAATGTTGTTCCAGTATGCATATCTCTACACATCATGCAACTTATACATCTGTGACATCCTGGCTTTCCAACTCTCAAACAGTTTGGAGTTTCTTTACAGTAGATTGAATTTCTGATATCATCAATACTTGTTTGAGGTTGGAGCCCTTGCGTTAGGATACTAATGTTTTTATTTACATTTTCCTTTCAATAAAAGATCTGTGGAAACAATTGACCAATATTGTTTCATGGTCTTTTTAATCCTATAGGATTGTGTGTTAAAGACTGCTGAAAAGACTATCCAATCTAAAGAGATCTTTATTTTTATTATGTATTTTTTCTCCCAAATGGTGTTGTTTTTTTGCTATGGTGAGGCACCTCTCTATTGTTTCCTTACTATATACTCTTTTGAGAAAGCATAGTCTAATTTCTTGAAGTTGTTCTTTTGGCATATTAACCTCTGTGTTATATCTTAGTATACGTATGAACTGTGAAATAGGTAGACTCTCCTTCAGTGCTTTAAGGTGATGGCTGGTAGCATGTAGAATTGTGTTTCGATCAGATGGTTTTTGATAAAGAGTTGTGCCCAAGCCAGTAATTTTTTAAAAATTTGTGATGTTCAAAAAATCTATTCTGTCTTTGTCGACATGGTATGCAAATGTTACTGGTGTATCTACCATATTGATATCAATTATACATCTAATAAACTCCCTTTTTTATATCCAGTCAAAGCATCATCTATATCTCTTGTAATATAGCATTTTTGAACTATAGTTAGGGTAAATATGATTTTTTGAAATTCTGACATATACAAGTTGGCATATGCTGCTGTTAGGTTAGACCCCATGGCAGTACCTGCTAGTTGTATAATAAGTATATTGATATTTTAAATAATTATATCCCCATAATATTTTCAAGAGATTTAATAAAAAATTGGTGGGAGGGTTAGTTGTCCAGTCATTATCTTTCTTACTGTTTCAACACCAGCTTCATGTATTACAATAGTGTATAACGAAGCCACATCCATTGTGACTAACCAGGGTTCTGACGATATGTCTATCAATTCCTAGATTTTCTTTAAGTAAACCTGTTGTGTCATTTAGAAAACAAAAACCAAATTAGGCACTAATGATTATATCAGGGTGCTTGGCCAAAAACAGTTGCTCAATCTTAAACAGGTACTGTACCCTGTTATATACTGAAACAACAAACAAAAAAACATAGATGGCCACTGGTTTTGGTCACCAATATAATTAATATTTATTAAAACTCTATATTTCATATGAAAACATTGTTAGAAAATTAAAAATATATTTCAATATAATAGACTTTGCTGGTAAATGCCTAGATATCAAATAACCACATTATGTATTTTGTGATAATATTGAAAAAAAAAATCTAATTTTTTGCATGTATTTGTCCTTGTAAAAAATAATGATCCACCCGTAAAATACAGATATAGATGTTATAAAGTTCCCAATTATGCCTCTTGAGAAGATAAGAAATTATAAATTGATATAATTTTGAATCTTCCACAGTAATTAGCAAAAAATGCAGATGTCTCTCAATTCAATCTTTTATAGCCTTCATGGACTCACAAGGGAACCTCAATTCATTTGTCTATTAGGCAACAATGGAGGCCATCAGGAAAGTCTTACATCTTAATACATATTAGCTATACCTTAAGATCCAGATGGTTATTCTTGCTATATAGTAGAGACTGGAACTCCAAGAAAACATTGTTTCCAAACAATTGTTAGAATGTTGAACCAAAAGTGATGGACAAGAATCTTACTCATGGTAATTAGAACCATCTGATGCGCTTCTCCACCTCTTTGGGGGCGGTTTCATCAGAGGTGAACATCACGTCTCCAAGCTCTTTTAAATACTTAAACCTCACGTGTGTGAACCTAATACACACAGTCTTGAATTAACAATCTCATGTGACAATATCACTGTCATGTGCAAGCTAATGTTTAGGCATAAATCTGCAAATATATGTTTGTGTATTACTTCCTAGAAATAGTGTGACCTGGTGCTCTTAGAAGCTGTTAGATCAATGGGTTTTGTGGATGTTAAACCACCCAGGGGGGCTGGTAGATAAGGATAGCACCTTATACCATTTATGGCAGGATGGCAAATGTGAATGCCTTTGAGGAGATCTCTTGCAAGACAATGAAATCTCACACATGTTTGGGAGGCCCCAGACAGGCCGACTGCAGAGACTGGGTTGTATGTTAATGACAGATTCAAGCTGAATAAGGGCACAGGAAAAGATCATATCATTTTCTCCAATATCATACATACCAGAGGCATGTGTGGTATGCAGATGAAGGGAAACTTAGGACCTGTTGTGTGAAGGTAAAATCATGTTCGTAAACCATACTGTTGAAAAGTTAGGACGGTGTAAAGAAAACTTGACTTAGAGGTATTCAAACAGCAAAGTCATAAGACCCTAATTTGCATTCTCCCCTCCTGTTGGTTCTGACCTCACAGGGAAGGGGGCTGGGGGGCCCTGTAGCTTGACTTTAAAACTGTATTGAAAATGTAACCCTGGGTTCTTCTTCTGAGGGAGTTTAATTGAAGAGGTTCCATTCTTTCCTGCTCCTCCCGGCACCACAAACTTGATTCTAAGTGAGGTATCAATTCTGTGTTTTATCCTTTTTATTTTATAAGAAACAATTGCACTCCATTTGTATGTCATTTTATTATCTTTTTATCTTAAGCATTGTGGATGTATTTTCCATATTAAATTACACTTAATAAGTTCTAGTCTCTGTGTTCTTATGAATTCACGCGACAGTTTGGTCCAGACGCTACCTAATTGAAACTGTGCAAACCTTGTGGTTTAAGTGAACTCTGATTAAAGTAAATTGTGTTGGATTAATGCTAGGGAGAACCGAAGGCTTCCTAAATAAGAGTGTCAGCTCTTATCCGAAACAACCTTGGTGGTGGTAATTAGTATCGCAAAGCTAGTGTGTGGCATAGATAGGGAAGGATTTAATCATTTTAGACAGACCAGGTGGTTGTCTTTGTGGTTGACCCTGTGTCACATATGCGTCACGCAGACTCAGGTGAGTGCTGTTCGTGACAAATTGGTGGCAGTGGTGGGATATATTTTTAATTTTTTAAAAACTTAAGTGAATTAGGGTGTGTGATCCCTGAGAGAGGAAATACAGACTAATTCACCAGAGACTGAACTCAATGCTTAAAACATTATAAGACATACAGCAATTGTTTCTTTCCCTCCCCTTCTCTTTTTTTTCTTATCTTTTTTTATTTGGCATTAAACTGAGAAAATGATATGATCTTTTCCTGTGCCCTTATTCAGCTTGAATCTGTCATTAACATACAACCCAGTCTCTGCAGTCGGCCTGTCTGGGGCCTCCCAAACATGTGTGAGATTTCATTGTCTTGCAAGAGATCTCCTCAAAGGCATTCACATTTGCCATCCTGCCATAAATGGTATAAGGTGCTATCCTTATCTACCAGCCCCCCTGGGTGGTTTAACATCCACAAAACCCATTGATCTAACAGCTTCTAAGAGCACCAGGTCACACTATTTCTAGGAAGTAATACACAAACATATATTTGCAGATTTATGCCTAAACATTAGCTTGCACATGACAATCACTAATATTCTTTTACATATTGCACCAATAACAAATGCACATTATTAATGTCTTCAAACTGATAAACAAGTATCCTCAAATAATGATATAGAGTATTCATCTCAAATATCCTCTTAATTAAATTGCCAACATTTTATTGGTATCTACATGCAATCTAATTAAGCGCTTGATAAATACTTGTATGTACCTATAAAGGTCTCCAATACAGATGTATCAACATACTCCAATTTTGTTTTCCAAAGTTCCGTTTATTACAAAACATTAACATACATAATATACTTTGCCAATCATCGCAGGTCACATGATTAAGTCACGTGACATTCATAAATCATAAATCAATCAGCATTTCTTCCATTATTTCCATGCATGCCTCCGATGTTTACATCACATGTATCTGCCGGACCAATCAAAGCAGGAATTATCAGAACTATTTGTAAGAAAGTGTAAACTTTTACCAAAAAGAGGAAACATCTTTCTTTGTAACCTGTCCAATTTCATTATTAACCATTGTTTATATTCTCAATATCCACAACACTTGTATCGCAAGGCTATTTTTAATTAGACCCAGATTGTCATAGTGCTCCATGTATGTGGATTTCCATCAATATGGAAAACTTTCCAATGCCCCAATGTACTTCAGGATTAAACCTTTCTTTCCAGTACATGTATTTTAATAGTGGAATGTCATTAACATACATCTGAAAATATGCATCTAAACACTGTGCAATTAGTTACAATATTGATTTAGGGGGGACCGTCCTGGTTTGAGAGGTCTGCCCCAACATCTTGTAATATTGGTTTAGGTGGATAAAAAGGAAAAATGTTTCATATATATATATATATATATAAAGACGCAGGAGGGCCAGACAATGGGCAGAAGGAACTGCAGCCAAAGGTTGTCCATCACAAATAGGCCCAAAGGGGAATCAGGGTCAGCCTGATCGGGTGTACTTCCTTGTACTGCAAGTGCCACGGTTCAACCTCTGTCACGTGAGGCTGAGCATCAGAGTAGTGTGTTCTGAGAACCAAATGGAGGAGTTCAGCAAATATAGTCACTGCACTGTGATTTGGAATGTGGAGGAGGATGAATAAGAAGGATAGAGTAGGAAGGAGAATGAATATGAAGGGATAGAAGGAAGGAGAAGATGATGATGAAGGTAAAATAGTAAGGAGGAGGACGATAAAGGAGGAGGAAGAATGTGAAAGAGATGGAGGATGTAGAAGAGGGATGAAAAAGTGGTAGAAGAAGGAAGGAGAAGGAAGAAGAAAAAGGAGGAGGAGGGTAATCGGGCCTTGGTGAGCACCTTTCATGGCATTGATAGTGAAGTGTACATATGACCCATTGTAGAGAGAAGAGGGAGGCAATAACAGCTGGCTGAAGCAGAGAGAAATGGCGGCTGAATTTAGGCAGGTAAGAAGCTGTGTGGATATATAAACCACTCCCAGGTATGTATATTGTGTGTTCCTCCAACGGTGGAGTGGACACCATTTCCGCCTTTAACAAAACCCCTGCGGCATTGAGTGGGACTCACCTCCCATCTGTCCTGGCAGACCGGACAAAGCACTTACTGCTGTGACAACAGGACAGTGCCTTCACTGAGGTGGGGAGGGAAAGGAGTATGATCACACTAATCTCAGCATTTTGCTCTTGCCCACTCAGCGTCATTCCGGCATGTAATCACCCACCTCACAGGCAGCTAAGCACCGTTACAAGAGAATTGCATCTCCCAGAGACCCAGGTAGACTGGACAATTATGGTATTATTATGACAACTATAGCATGTGTGCTCTATATATGTCAAGTTTAAAATTCCTGACCTCACAAATACAAACAGTACAGTAGATCAAGCACAGTTGGATAGTATGTGAAGAGTGGACACAGTTCAAAATAATATGTAACATTAGAAACTAAATAGGCATTACTGAGCTGAATTTTATTATAAGTAATTTAAATAACTGGATGCAACTGTTGTGTTACCTTTTTTCACACAAACTCGTCTTAAGATGAATCTTTGGATGAGTGTTTTGTGCTACAAAAACATCAGTTCATTATACATGCAGGACATGCTTACCTATAGAACACCCTTCATAGTGAAGTGTGCAGGATGGGGAATAACACAAATCAAATAATCATGGCCCCACCGAACAATGTTTTCAGTTTTTTTGCTTTTGTTTTCGCTTTTCAGTAGTGACAAAGGTGTTCCGTCCGCTTATGTCGCCCATAGTGGTAATTGTACTGCTGGCTCCACCACCATTTCCTTCAGAGATGTGGTCACCAGATGCAATATTTCAGGAGGAAGTGCAGAATAACACCAGTCACCATCCTTCTCTATTGCACTCACTACATTGAAGTGATTGATACTAAACTTCATTTATGACATGCAAAACGGGCAAGATGCTGCACAAAATTCTCTTTGGTGGTGCTACATGCCTCGATTTTTGCAGATGTATCTAGATTAGTAAGGACATTGGTTTGCAGAGCATGAATGAAGCCGTTGAGGAGGAGCAGAAACAACAAAGAACAATGATAATCTTTTAAAGATGAAATGAAGGTGTGAAAAGGAGATATCTTGCTTTACAGAATAGCACACAGTCATTAGTTTTTTATTAACATTTATTTTGCTGCTGCTGAAATATTTTTACTGTCAGTTTACTGATGGCTGGTAAACACGATTACTATGTATTCTAATATATCTGTAAAAGCTTAATTAATGTAACCATTCCAACTTTGACCCAAATTTAGTGGATGAAAGAGGGAGAGACACTTATTAAAACTGGTGCAAATGAAAATGTTGGTTTTGCCCATAGCAACCAATCAGATATTTACTTTACACCTGTTTGTTGGCAGTCTTCATTTTTTGCAGGTTTGTGTGTCCCCTGTTTTTATTGGATATCAATAGAACAACCTGTAACCAACCAGATTATTGGATCACAGCTAAACATAGAATTTTAGGAGATGAGTGCAGTGAAGGACTGGGGCATGAAGGGCCCATTTGGGGGAAATGCCATGGTAGGGGCCAATGCAAATGTGTATACTGCTGCTAAAGAAGCATTGCCAGCCACAAGTGGCAAGGAAAGCCACTAGTGGGGGCATTGTCAGCCTACAGAGTGAAGTTTAACTTTTTGTTTTGGTACTTGTTAATTATTCTAACGCCACTTTAGCCCTGCTCTGCTTTTTCATTTCAAACTGCTTTTTTCAAACCGTCCGCAACCGGACTCAAGTCAGTAAATAAATTACCAGGTCAGCCAAGTAGCGGAAGGTTTGAAAACAGCAACTGAAGTTGAAGTAGCGGCACGCCCTGTACCAGGGTAAAATTGGAAAAATAGAGTGCAAGCACTTTTGGCCAACATTCACTCACAGACCATGATTGTTCTTGCATGATGGCAATTGTAGGAGTACAAACGCCAACATGCACATGGGTGTTAGTGCATGCTAGCTCATGTAGTGCAACAAAAATGCAGAAATAAATAACTAAACATAAAGTAAAATCTAAATAAACAAGAAAGAACCCTCTAAATTGATTTTTACATTATACCCTGATAGTTTTCCAATACAAAAAGAAAATTCCTTTTAGAAAAGTGATTTATAAAGTGGCGTTAAAGACACTTTAGTGCTTTAAAAGTAATTCAAAATGAGAGCAGCATATCTGATTAATGAACTTCAATGCAGTAATTTGGGGAAAACAAAAAGTAATGATCAGCCTGGTAGAAGTTTGTACACTGTAACATATTTTTTAAATCAGTGAATAGCTGCAAAGGGCTTAAAATGCAGTGAAAACTCTTATTACAAATACCACTAACTTTGATAACTAGTCTTCTGGTACTGTGAATTAATGGACTAAATACTACTACAGGACGCAAAAGACATACCTCTGTGTATAGGGGGCACTGTATGAATATATGGTGTATAATATTAACTTATTGCTGATAATTTCCCTTCTGATAAGTTTTATTGTCCTCTCATTGTGAATTCCAACTCATCTCCCTGACAGGACTAATAGTGTACCTTGGGATGATGCTTGGCGCATTTGTGTGGGGAGGACTGGCAGATAAACTGGGAAGGAAGAAATGTCTCGTCATCTCACTGGTCATCAACGCTGCCTTTTCATCCCTGTCATCCTTTGTCCAGGGGTACGGGTTCTTCCTTTTCTGCCGCCTTATTTCTGGATTTGGGTAAGTACTATTTTATGAGACACTTTTATGCTTCAATTCTATATAAAGGAAAATATGATAGAAAATATGATAGAAAAAAAAGCTTTAATTTATTGTAGCAGTTGAAATCTACATTGACAGCAATGCCATACAGCTCCACTAGTGACTGGTGGAAGGTACTGCACTGTGTTAGTCCCAGTCCAGAAAGAGTTTACAGTTTCATCTATTTTTTTAGTTATATAGCTATGATGTATACTGTTATAGAATTATTCTGATTTGTAATTATACTGGTGTCTTCTTTCCTTCTCTGTGTTTTTTTTTTTTAGTATTGGTGGGTCTCTCCCCATCGTGTTTGCCTATTTTTCTGAATTCCTCGCTCGGGAGAAGAGAGGGGAGCACTTGAGCTGGCTTTGCATGTTTTGGATGATCGGGGCGATCTATGCATCAGCCATGGCTTGGAGCATCATTCCTCATTATGGTGAGAGGTTTTCGCTACACCAATATAGTCCATGTTGGTAAAATATCCACTTACCTTTAATTCAGGTTTTGCTAATTACAGAACTTTATAGTCTGTAATGCTCATACACTTATCATTGGGAGTAAATATGACTTCTCTACATAGTTACTTACTTGACATACTTGCTCATATTAATCATAAAATAGATCATACTCCTCAGAATCCTGGAAACAACAAGCAGAACCAATAAACTCAGATAACAATGTAACATAATATAAAGTACAGGACCACAGTTTGAGAATTATTCTTAAATTCACCTATAGCCACCTTTTTCTATATTGTTGTCAGCATACTTTCTATGTACTTTTGTATCTTCATAAATGCATTTATGCAGCACATTGAATATTATATAACAATATGTCTGTTTCTTTTTTTAATTAGATCAATTAATCCTTCAGTAAAAAAATGTCTATAATCCAGCTTGTATCATTTGTTAACATTTGGAACACATGTAACCTGTATACTGCATAAGAATATCTTTACTATAAGCTATATAAACATGTTCTACAGGATGGGGATTCAGCATGGGGACACACTACCATTTCCACAGCTGGAGAGTATACGTGGTGATCTGTGTCCTGCCTTGCATTGCCTCTATCATCGCGCTAAAGTTTATGCCGGAAAGTCCTCGCTTCTTATTAGAGGTACAGTAATGTGATCTCATTCCTTTTCTGCCTGTTATATATCACTTCTGTTTCTCACCTGTTTGGTTTGTACACATAATCATCTAAATATCAGTTGACTCCCCGAAAAAGGAATGTTTATTTTATAAAAGAGGAGTAGAGAGAAAATAGTGTAAAAAAAGTCTTTGAAATCCCCATTATTAAAACAAATACGATAAAATGTTATGGTGATACAATTCCAAAAACTAATATTGTGAAAATGACCTTTTGCTCATTTATAAATGATTTTTTTAAATAATTTATATTTTCAAACTACTGCAATAAACTCATTTTAGAAATAGTTCCCTATTTGCAACATTTGAATGGATGGTTAATACAAACTGTCATACACACTTTTACAATGCCTCTTTTCAATCTGATATGTTGATATAATTATAGGACTAGTTTTATTTCTTACTTATTTAATATCCCCCAAATGAAGTCAGTAAATGATAAATCTTATTTTTAGAAGTATGGAATAATTAAATAATAAAACAATTAGTAATTAATTAATAGCACTAGCATACACCTCATCATTAATAATGTTTGCACTTGTGAGTTGTAATATTAAAACAAAAATAAACCTGCGGTTTGCCAGCAGATTTTCATGTGCTTTTATGTGTGTTTTTTAAACCGTGCAAGGCCCCATTACACATAAAAATGCATTATTTTAAACTACAATGTTTAAAACCGCGGTGCCAATTTTTATACATGGAAGGTACCAAACTATTCCTTGGGGGGGAATTTAATTGCTGAAGATGTGGCATGCGGACATCGCGTCGTGCACATGACGGTACAAATCTCCGCTCATTTTTCCTCACACCTCTATAGGGTGCAAGGAAAAATGAGCAGAGATTTCTGTCCGTGATACACTTTGGGGCTAATTGAATTCCACCCCATTTATTAAACTACTTATTAGTATAAACAATAGACATCATTCAGACAGCAAGATAACACAAATCAAATGTTGTATCCAAGTCCTACAAGTGCAATTTCGGGCCCCCATACAGCAATTTCTAGCAAATAGCTACCAAAGGAGGTGTGGCCACAACAGATTGATGGCTCCTCCCACTATACAAGCAGTCCAGGGCACCCCTAGCGGTATCAACTATCTTGCCTGCTAGTACGGTAAAAATTCCATCCCCTTACTAGACATAGAACAAAAAAATAAATCAAGAAACAAACAGCCACATTTTCATACACATTGACCTGTGTAAAATAAAAAGGTAGCTAGAGTACCTTTAATGTAGTAGGGGCTTGATTAAGTAGAATGCGTTGGCTGATATCATCAACATTGCATTGGAACTTGCCATTAGTTGATAAATGTATGGATTTGATTTGGGTTCTTCCACAGATAGGTAAACATGATGAAGCTTGGATGATACTAAAGAAGATTCATGACACTAACATGAGAGCAAAGGGGGAGCCAGAAAAAGTGTTTACAGTAAGAATTCATTTATATCTTTATGAACAATAATTACTAGTAAAACATTTCCATTTGTTTGGCGCTCCATGTATGATGACCATAAGACTTCTATGTGTCCTGATTTCTCTGATTTTTGAGACGGGTGACTTGGAGTGTTTATTTTCTCAGAATTATGACTCCTAATGCTCACATAGTAACAGAAAAAGCTGGGAAATAATATTATAACTGTTTACATACAACTGGAGCCTTAAAAAGCCTGCAGTGTCTTTACTGCACTGGGCAAAAGCAATGCCACGTGTGAGTGCACAGAGCAGGCACTATATGGTCTGAGTTCCTAGTATATAAGGCCTAATTCGGTCTGTGAATGCTGAAAGATATGTCAAGTTAACATTATTCTTTAGGTATGCATTAGTTATTTTTTGGTTAAAGATCAGTCCAATCAGACGATTGAACTATAGAAGGCAGCAAGAGTCATTCACAAGCCACCAAAGTTGTAAAACCAAACTTACAACTGTACATTGGGGCTTTAACACACCTACTTATGCCAAACTGCACCTATTTTTTACCTGGAAAGCTTATAGATTTGGGAAGATGGGATTGTCTGCACCAGACAATGGGAGTAGTTGAACGGATCAGCGGCATACCTTGTGCTATGTGAGGCTTAGACTTATTAGTGCGCCTAGTTTTGCAGTGAAGTACAGAAATTAGATTTTTCACTATTGCTTTACTCCTTTGACACCATACGCCAAATGGGTAGAGAGGGTGCATTTTTTGGAGCGTTCCTGTTTGGCAAGAATGTGCAGAGCCTTTTTCTCCTGGCAAAAATATCAGAGTTCTGGAGATCTGGTCTCGTGCCTATACTTATATGCCATATATAAAATATAACTTTGCACCTCCCAGTTGCACTTCTATGGAAAAGCACATTTGTAGGTGCACTTCAACCAATGTAATACAAATCTTCAACAATACAAAAGTGAAACATGTTACCTCACTCTCATGATGAGTGAAGGGGGGACAGGTAGGTTGGACCTTGCTGTGATGTTTTTACTTTTCCTGTTCATTGTTCTGGAGCATTTGCCAACCTACTAATCTAGGCACAGATTGAATTTCCAAAGACTGTGTAATGACCGTGCACCTTGACAGGCTATTGGTGGACAAGTAGGCACACCGGAACACACAAAGAAGCATTACCAGTCTGAAGATCTTACAGTCAGTGTATGATGCTACCACCGGAGAGACAGACCACTCACTCTCAGTAGTTATACTCACTCACTTAATGTTGGCATGAACAGCTTATTTTCCATCATTTTTTTCAGAGAATTTAATTTAATAAATATAGTTTTGTGGGTTACAAAAGTTTATGCTAACCCCCCCCTAAAAAACAGTACTGGAGGGATGTATGGTAATGCAGAAAGATAGCAAACGTAAAAGTCCTGATTCTAGACATGATGAATAATAAATACTGGTATTTCTAATTCTCTCTCTCGGTTTATTAGGTTTCCCATATTAAGACACCAAAACAACTAGATGAATTTATTGAAATTCAGAGTTCAACTGGGACTTGGATTCAGCGCTGGTTTGTCCGGGTCATGACTGTTGTGAAACAGGTATGTTACTATGCCAACAAACCTTCATGTTTTTGGTTTTGTTTCACTTTTGCTGAAGCTGACACACAAACAATTCTCTTAGTAATATAGAGCTACCATAATTCCATATAGGTGTGGTACAAATGTCTGAGAATATAACATGTTAAGGCTCGTCACAGAAGTACATAGAATGTTAGATGCCAAAAGCAACCTTTCATAAATGCATAAAATAAATTAGGCTACCTAATTTATTTTTTGCCACCTGAGAAGATTCTTACCCCTATCGTAGGTGAAGCTGTGCTGTGCGCTGGTTTATAGCTGATTTTCTTAAGAATGGTATCTGTCTCACAAACTATACATTGTAATTAGACTTTTTTTCAGCCTTTACTATTAACGTTAGATTTTTCAAAACAGCATAGCAGGTACACTTAAGGTTCAGCAAATCCTGGGGTTTAGCCAAACTGAGATAACGTGATTGTGAAGTATGTGTAGTTTATAAATCCACTTATAAACTACACATATGTGGATTAACTAGAAAAGTAACACTCAGGGGCTTCACTGCTTATGTACAGTACATGTGGGAATTGTGGAAAACATCTTTCTACTCTATTAGCTGGGATGCTGACTTTGCAACAGGAGAAGGAAGAGGTTTCTAGATAAGATTGGAAAAAAGAAGAAGGCCTGGTGTAAAATGTGCCACTATGTAGATCATACTTGCTAACTCTCCCGGAACGTCTGGGAGACTCCCGAAATTCGTGTAGGTCTCCCGGACTCCCGGGAGAGCAGGCAAGTATTCGGCAAATGGCAACTTGCTGTCAAAATGAGGCGATTAGTGGTGAATCGCGTCATTTTGGCCCCGCAAAAATGCCACAATTCGCCACGCCACGCCCCTCCCGCCCTACAGCCATGCCCTCTTGCCCGGATCTCCCTTAATGAAGTTTTAAGAGGATGGCAAGTATGATGTAGATCATACAATGAAAGTCTGGTTTATGTTAAGTACTAACTCTGTCACTTCGCCCTAGGTGTGGGAAAGCATGTTGTATTGCTTTGCTGGCCAGTTCAGAAAGAACACTGTACTTCTGGCTGTGGTCTGGTTTACAATGTCATTAAGGTAACTGCATTATTCTACTTCTCTATATCACTGAACCCTTTTGCACTTTCAACGTCGGTGTTTCTCAATATGTCTACTTACTTTCTTTCAATCTCCTGCAGCTTCTATGGTCTAACAGTCTGGTTCCCTGACACAATCCGCTATCTACAAGAGGAAGACTATGCAACCAAAGTGAAAGTATTTGAGGATGAGCATGTTAGGAATTTTGTTTTCAATTTCACCCTTGAAAACCAAATACACACAGATGGAACCTATTACAATGATAAGTAAGTTATAGTGAAGGTATGGGCTATGTGTACAATACGACTATACAAGTGGCACATTTTACCACACCACCATTCCACAGTTACGTTTAAAGAATACCTTGTTTAACTGCAGTCCTCAGTTGATGCTGGGGTAATTACTGCTTTGTTTTGTATAAAGACAGGCATAGAGTCTCTGTTAAGCTTATATGATTTGTTGCTTTGGTTGACGGTACAAAGTCACTAGAGCTCCCATAATATGAATACAATTTGTAGAGAGAGAGTCCTTGGGCAGATACAACTAACTCACAGCACTGGGGTCATGAGTTCGATTCCCAACCATGACCTTATCTGTATGGTATTGAGTTTGTATGTTCTCCCCGTATTTGCGTGGCTTTCCTCCCACACTCCAAAAACATACTGGTAGGTTAATTGGCTGCTATCAAATTGACCCTAGTCTGTCTCTGCCTGTGTGTGTGTTAGGGAATATAGACTGTAAGATCCAATGGGGCAGGGACTGATGTGAGTGAGTTCTCTGTACAGCGCTGCGGAATTAGTAGCGCTGAATAGATGATGATGATTATAAAGTATGTGGCACACTGCAAGGCCTGGAAGTTTCCTTCAGTGCTTCACAGAACCTGCCTTGCTATATGTTCCTGCACATTAGAATCCTGGTTCAACTCTAGGTCAGTAGCTGGCGGTGCAGGATCCGGAGGCACTTGCACTTATAATATCAGCAGGTTTAGACATATTTGTCCAAACTATAGCTCTAAAAGTTAAAAGCAGAAATATGCAAAGAAACATCTGCTGCTGGGTACAATACATTAAACTATATATGGTGACCAGTGTTCAAAGCTAAACAATATCTGGTACCTACTATAATGTGCTGAGCCATAGCTGGTGTAAAATACACCAACTTCCTCTTATGGCAAGTATGCAAAGTTGAGTCATATCTGGTGCCAATTCCAATACGCAGAATTGCAGACTCATATCTGAAGCCCAGTCTAGTATGTGTATCTATATAGCTTGTGAGCAGGGCCCTCCTTCCTCTCTGTCTGTCTGTATTACCCAGTATTGTCTGTTACTATGTTTGTCCACATTTGTAAAGTGCTACGGAATCTGCTGGCACTAAATAAATAAATGATGATGATGATGATGATATGGTGCCAAGTCTATTTGGCAAAGCCATATCTAGTGCTTACCCTGCATACCCATATCTAGTGTCTAATATGTATAGCTATATCTGGCGCCCATGCTAATATGTTGCATCATATCTGTCTAATATGCAGGTTCATATCTGAGAGGGTGACAAATGCCTATCTCACTGGGACCATACATTGGTTGCATGGTAAATGCAATTGCTTGATAGAATAAGTGCAGCATATCGCATGGCTTAAAATGCTACTGACATACTATATTGTGTATTTAGAGGAGGGTTTCACAGCTTTTTTTTTTTCTCATCGTGTACCTCTAATATCTACTAAACTTTGCCAAGTACCCCATTATATGTGTACTTTTATAAAGTACAAAGTAACTCCTTATGCCAGTAAATGCCAGTAAATTATCTGCCACAAAAAATATTTTTCTCCTTTAAAATATGCCCTTAAAAGAGGATATCTTGATGTGCTCTATGCATTGGAACTGTTTATAGATTACTACAAAATGTGTGGCAGAATTTATGCCATGTATGTATGTTATCTAAAGGTGACGCAGGTTCAAGGTGTACACTTCTGCATCAAGAAAAAAAATGGCATTTTAAAAAATCAATACCTTGCTGCCTTCCGAAAGCTTTTGCCTAAACCAGCTGCCTCAGATTGCATCATTATAAGCACACCCCTGGCAACTTCACATTAACACAACACTGCACATGTGCCTAACCACACTTATTGCTTAGACTACACTGACATCTAGTGGTACTAGGGCATACATGCAACTTCATGAAAATATGTGTACTGAGCAATAGTGCAGTCAAATGCCTTCAGACTATTTTATCTATCATAGAACACATGGTATTTAATAAATGGTACAGTGGCGTGTTCACATACTGTAGGTAGGAGGTATTTAGGATGCTAGAATTAGAATAAAAATGAAGTAAAAATAGACTAGTGTGATGTTTTCACATTGCTGTTTTGAAAATGTAGGAGAACAGCTTTGTTGTATATTGTATATTGTATCAGGACTATTTACTCTTTGTGCATTGAGTGCCAGCTTTGTGGGGTTCTGCCAGTGGCGTAAGTAGTAATGTGTGGGCCCCACGCCAAGATTGGAACCTCTACACACAATCATAAAGTCATATACCCACCACAATGTCTGCTTCATCCCCAGTTGGTATCCAATAAGAGAGAGTACTAATTGCATTAGTGAACTGGCACATTAGTCCGTACCTCCCTACTGTCATCATGTGATGTCATTATGCCCCCAATGTGGCTTAAACATGCTCCTTTTTGCTTACACACAGCCGGATTTCACTGCAACAATGTTGGTAGTTATGTATTAGTCTGATTTATATTTACAGTCATTTTATACATTCATTCATTCAGTTAGGGATGATCTAGCACTGCAAATGCCCTAGACACGCTTCCGGGGATGTGCCATGCCACAGTATGTCCTGCTCACCCCCCTTCCACCCCAGCGTGATATGACAATGTCCCTTTTGTAGGCTCATGCTGAATAACAAAAATTAGAATTTTGGGAGGTAAGACTTTAAGGTACATGTCTTCCTCTGGGACAGGGCCCCATAGCAGTTGTGTTGACTGCTATGGCTGTAGTTATGAGCTTGGGTTTTGCAAAGGGTCACTCTAGCACCACCAAGTGACCCTGATTCATGGCTATTGGTGTTATTGTGTTTTTAATAACCAAAACATTTATTTTCTCAGGTTCTACAAGATGAAACTTAAATATGTCACATTTGAGAACTGTCTCTTTGATGAATGCTTCTTTGAAGACGTTACTTCACCTGGCACAGTCTTTAAAAACTGCACCATAAAAGACTCATACTTCTATAACACAGGTAAGAATCAAGACTTTAGCCCAGTGGTTCCCAAACTTTTGTAGTTCACGCCACCCTTAGAGTCTCCATAATTTTTTCAAGGCACCCCTCCAAAATAATAACCGAGCAGTCCCGTTTTATAAGCAGTTGGGGCAAAAAAACATAATACGTATTTAGTTCAGGACAGAAATACTTATTTAGTTGTATGCAAAAATAATACAAATAAATCCAAGGGAAAAGAATATTTTTATATATTTTTTTCAATTATATTTCTGTCAAAGAATAATTTACAGCTAACTCACATTGTGCCCCCTCTGCATCTCCGCTCACATTGTGCCCCCTCTGCATCTCCCCTCATATTGTGCCCCCTCTGCATCTCCCCTCACATTGTGCCCCCTCTGCATCTCCCCTCACATAGTGCCCCTTCTGCATCTCCCCTCACATTGTGCCCCCTCTGCATCTCCCCTCACATTGTGCCCCTTCTGCATCTCCCCTCAATCTATGCCCCCTCTGCATCTCCACTTACTGTCACGGGCACTAGGAGTCTTTACCCAGGTATCACCAGATGATAGACTTACCAGAGCAGTATAGGTGGTAATATGGTACTCTGCTAGCGGGGTGATCACGGAACAGGAGACAGCAGATGATAAGAGAATGCTCGAGGAAAGTCTATGACTAGCAGCACTGGTAATAGGTAGATAACTGTACACGAGGAACTGGATGGACAAGGAAACGTGAGGGTAGTCAGTGGTCTGCGTATAGCAAGTTGTACCACTGCTATAGTGAGGAGGAATGTCCAGGAGTAACGAGGAGGTGATGAGAGTCAGCGGTCTGCGTATAGCAAGTTGTACCGCTGTCTGGGTGAAGGAATGGAATCCAGGTGAAGGTATCTAGGGAGTCAGTGGTCTGCGATAGCAAGTTGTACCACTGCTATGTGAAAGGATACTGGAAACTGGTGACTCAGAAAACAGGGAACAGTGGTCTGCCTCTAGCAAGTTGTACCACTGAAATATATAAGTGAGGAGGAGCACGGGGAGATAAATGCAATGCAGAGTATACACGGGCACACTGAACTTGATCCCACGATGATATGCACACAATAATAATAACTGAGCAGCACTGCACAAATATACAAAGTCACGAGAACTATCCAGGCTAAACGGTAACACAGTCAAATGATAGCAATAGTCTCAGTGGATAGAAAACTCCGGAGGAGAACAACTCAGTCCAGCTAGATATGCAATACACCAGCACAGTCAATGAGAAGTATGCACACCGTGGTTCAGGAGAGCAGGCTGTCAGAGAGAGGTGCAGGGATACCTGAAAGGCTGGAGGCCGGCAGGATGCGAAGTCCCAGGAGGGTGGAAGCGGTAACCAAGTAGGTGCAGCGCACGGTAGGTAGACCAGCAAGGATGTACACAATACTCAGGAAGCAGTAGTATATAGAACTGAACACCTGGAGAACACGGGAGAGTTGAGGCGGTCTAGCTGAGATGAAAGCAGCGGAGCGTTGATCCGATGCAGACAGGCGAGTTGACACAAGCAGGAACGCTGTAGAAGCCCGAAGACAGCGGATCGGCTGGCTGCAGACACGATGAGTACTGGAGGGTTGCGATGAGCAGGACACTGCAGATACACGGAGGCAGCGGATAGGAATCAGCTGGTGTAGTCACGATGAAACACGGGAGAGTTGAGGTGAGCAGTATACTGTAGAAGCACGGAGGCAGCGGATAGGAATCAGCTGGTGCAGTCACGATGAAACACGGGAGAGTTGAAGTGAGCAGTATACTGTAGAAGCACGGAGGCAGCGGATAGGAATCAGCTGGTGCAGTCACGATGAAACATGGAAGAGTTGAAGTGGTTTGGAGACTGTAGAAGCACGGAGGCAACGGATAGGAATCAGCTGGTGCAGTCACGATGAAACACGGGAGAGTTGAAGGGGTTTGGAGACTGTAGAAGCACAGAGGCAGCGGATAGGAATCAGCTGGTGCAGTCACGATGAAACACGGGAGAGTTGAAGTGGTTTGGAGACTGTAGAAGCACGGAGGCAGTGGATAGGAATCAGCTGGTGCAGTCACGATGAAACACGAGAGTTGAAGTGGTTTGGAAACCACAAACAAACAACAGGAATCAGCAGGAGCTGAATACACGAGGAAACACAGGAACACCTTCAGAGGCTCATAGGGAATGAAACTCCAAGATCAGGCAACGAGGTATTGACCACAGGTGCTTTAAATAGAGAGTGTTGCCTGATCAGCCAATTAACTAAAAGGAACATGTACTGAAGGGTTGAAAGGGCTGCCCATGCGCAGACCCTCAGGATGGTGGACGGAAAGGTTCCTAAACACACGAGAAATAGCACTCACAGTCCGGTGAGTGACACTTACCCTGTGCCCCCTCTGCATCTCCCCTCAGTGTGCCCCCTCTGCGTCTCCCCTCCCTCTGTGCCCCCCTCTGCATCTGCGCTAACTGTGCCCCCTCCATCTCTGCTGACTGTGCCCCCTCCATCTCTGCTGACTGTACCCCCTCCATCTCTGCTGACTGTACCCCCTCCATCTCTGCTGACTGTGACCCCTCTGCATCTCCCCTCACTCTGTGCCCCCTCTGCATCTCCGCTGACTGTGCCCTCTCTGCATCTCCGCTGACTCTGTGTCCCCTCTGCATCTCCGCTGACTGTGCCCCCTCCATCTCCGCTGACTCTGTGCTACCTCTGCTTCCCGGCGGCCAGGAAAAAGAAAAAAAAAAAAAGCAGCTCAAAATCTTACCAATCCGGCGGCACCCGGGACCCTGCATCCTCCTCTCTCTTGCTGCTTGTCACTGAATGTCGGGCGTGATGACATCACGCCCAACATTCAGTGAGAAGGGAGGAGGGAGGAGGGTGCTGGGTCCCGGGCGCCGCCGGATTGGCAAGTTTTTTTTGCTGTTTTTTTTTCTTCTTCCTCGCCGCCGGATTGGTAAGTTTGTGGGTTTGCTTTTTTTCTCTTCCCCCAGCTGCGGCATCCCTGTGACAGCGCCACGGCACCCCTGGGAGCCGCAGCGCATACTTTGGGAACCGCCGCTTTAGCCTATTAACCTTTTGATGACCAAAGGTACTTTATATTCAAGTTGATACATTAATGATGGGACCAGTGGCAGATAACCCATAATATTATTTATTAGAACTTTGCAGATCCGAGTACCGAGTCGAGCCGGCTTGGTACTTTCGCACACCCTTGAAGTGAAAACAAGGCAAAACGTCATTGTTGCATCGTCGGATCTCGCAAGTTTTGGATTCTATAAGTACCGCCCTCCACGGAGCTCCGGCGCCATTTCACAGAGAGACACAGAAGGGTTAGAACGATTCTTTGCAGTTTCTAGTGCAGTTGGGCAGCGTCATATCTAAAGCAGAAAGAGGCAGTGACATTCTACTGAGTTATAGCTCACACAGAAACAGGAGAGGTCCCAGTGTTGTGAACAGTAGCTGGAAAACTGAAGGAGGAGATGAAACAAAGCAATTACGCTAAGTATGTAGGACTTGTAGATCAAGTACTTTATTCGCTTCACCAGGATCCAAGAGTTATCAAAATCTTGAAATCGGATCACTATATTTTGGCGACTGTGCTTGATCCTAAGTTTAAGAGCTATGTCTTCTCTTTGTTTCCAACTGACCCAAATCTCAAGAGATGCAAGGAGCTCCTGGTGAGCAAGATGACAGCTCAAGTGTTACGTGACAGGACGGCGTCTCCTCTGTCAGTTTCTCAGCCAACTGCTGCTATGAAAAAACATAGCTTTCCCAAGAGACCCAGGGATGATGCATGATGCAGATGACTCAGCACAACATTTTGACATCTGGTCTGGTCTGACAGAATTGACCAAAAAACTTGACATCTCTGCTGTAACTCCACCTGATCCTACTATCAACATCCAAAGGATGGTGGAGGATTAATTTAATGACAGCATAGAAATAGACACAGACAGTCCCTTTACATAATGGGAGGGGAAAAAAAGGAAATTTTGAGACCCATGTACCAACTCGCTTTGCACTACCTAAGCTGCTCACCCATCAGTGTGTATTCGGAAAGAGTTTTCACAGAACCTTGTCAGCGATCGGCATAGGAGGCTACTTCCTCAAAATGTGGAAAAGATGATGTTCATAAAAATGAACTACAGTTTCCACAAGGAAGGCCTTTCTCGCCAATTACATCAAAATACAGAGACTTCTGTAATGGTGGATTCCAGCGGTGATGAATTAATAATGTGTGAGGATGATGTACATACTGATGAGGGTGAGGATGATGACAACAACATTTTGCCACATTAGAGCTTATTAACAGCATTGTTACCTTAGGTGCCATAAGCCCATTGTTAGCGTGTTTTGTGGGGGCCCAAACAAACCAAGCACTTTAGCCACAGAAGTGGCACCCCTTGTCGCTGAAGTGCTTGATTTGTTAAAGCGTGATTTCCTTTTTAATATCCAACATAAGGGTGTGTGGGAGGACCCAAGGGCAATTCCATCTTGCACTACTTTTCCTTTCAGCTACCGCTGTGTGCCAATGTTACCTACATGTGCTATATGCTGTTGTCTGCTTTGCAAAACTCAAAGACACCCATTGATGATGCAAATGACTCAGCACAACATTTTGACATCTGGTCTACTGTAAAAGAATTGACCAAAATTAGTGACACTTCTGCTGTAACTCCACCTGATCCTACTATCAACTATCAACATTCAAAGAATGGTGGAGGATTATTATATAAATTTTTGAACGGTATAAAGACAACAGTTTTATTAACAAAGAGCGTTGTTTGCAAAAGTAATGTAAGCATGGATGTCTAAATAGACGTGTATATGTATTACTGAAACTTCCACTTTTCTGCTGTTTCATCAGTATTGCACAAAGTGTTTGTAATCTGCACTTTAGGTTAAAGGTACCTAACGATATTGTATTTTTTGGGAATTGGGGCTGATTCAAAGCTCAATGATGACCTTGCTTCTTGATGTGAATGTCAATGGCTCTTTTTAGTACATTGTCTGGAACAAGATCCGATATACTCACATCAGAGTGATCACAGCCAATTTTTGGACACCTGGCGTATTTACCCTTCTGAAGTTTGTTTTCAATCAGCCTTTCAATAGCTTCTCTCTCATACGTGTGACCACACACTTTATTTTTCACTGGGTTCACCATCCCCAACTGTGTTATAGGAGTGCTCTAGGTGACTGCGATCGCCTCGTCTTCATCTTCCAAAGCTTAGTCTACAGGGGCCAATGACACACCCATTTTGTTTTCTCAGGTCTCTTAGCTGTTCTTTAAACTGGACATATTTATCGTCCTGCCTCAGGGCCTCCTCTGTACTATTCTTCTGAAGCACAGTGTATGTCTTGTGTACAGGCTCTCTTAAATCCGGGATCTCATCCGGTGGGTCACGTTATAACTTAAGGACGGTCTTCTCAACTGCATCTATATATCAGTTTAAATCTTTGTGCAATGCAGCGTATTCCAACATGACACATTCCATGCTGCCAACATGTTCCATGTCACAGTCTGTCTGAAGCAGATCTATTGCCACTCCAGTTGTAATATCCATTCCTGTGTCTATATAAGTTTGGCAGTTCTTCAGGGATGAGAGGGAGGTATCCACAGAGGAGAAGGAGATTAAAGATGCAGCACGAGCAGAAATGGTATAATAATGTAGAGGTCATTGACAGCGCTGTTGAGCTTAAGGCAGCTAAGCTATTGGTAGCTTGTTTTGTGGTGGCCCAACCAAACCAAACACTTCTGCCACTGCTGTGTGGAAATGTTTCCTAGATGTGCTATGAACTGCTGTGTGTTTGTGTAGTTGCTCTGTCACTTAGCATCCAGCCAGGTTGCTGCAGTCTTTGTCAGAAAGTTTATGAAAATAGTAGTGTGACCTGTGAGGTGGTCAAATATGACTGGAAATGACAGGAAATTTGTGTTATTGAGGTTAATAATAATAATAATGTAGGAACAAAAAAAGAATAAAATTATGTGATTTTAGCATATTTTAGCTATTTTTCTACAAAATACAGATACAAAACCAAAACATGCAAGGGCTGTTTTGCCAAAACCAAAACACGAACTTAATCCAGATCCAAAACCAAAACCTATACCAAAACACGGGGGCCAGTGAACATCTTTATTATTTATTAGCATATACATATGTCTTTTATATTGTTTTATATCATTAGCAGTAGAGAAGATTTACTATTTTCTAGATGTCATAGTTGTAAACCAGGTAGCTATTAATTAAATGTACTATTTTGTTAAGCTTCCCAAAACTATTATCAGTTTATGAATCCTAGCTGCAATTTCAAAACAATATTTTCTATTATGTAGTTTTGTGAGATATTCCGTGTGGTTTTGTAGACCGGCGCTCAATGCAATGCACCATATCTATGGTTTATAGGTCATGAAACCTACATTGCTGTTTGCGATCTGCCGCTCGATGTGCAGTTTTTACATTCATAAATTATCAGATTTCAAACTGCACCAAAAGATGATTTTTAAATTGTGGTTTAGAAAAAAACAAACTTCAGGGTCATTGGTTCAGCTATTTCCCTCATCTGTTGGTTACTTTATATATGTTCGCTCTACTCACAGGTTGTGAATAACTTCCTTTGAAACATCTGTAGCAATAAAAGCAAACTGTGGACTACGCTGATTGTTTTCGTCATTACAGCCCAAGCTGAATTATTGTTGGGGACCCCTGACTCGAATCATTGATCGCAAAGCAAGAGGAGGGACTGTAACCATGCTGACCAATAAGAACATGCAAGCTCTAGGCTCGCAGTTTCTAGTTGGTTTGCGGAGAGCCATCTACCACTGTACATGCTATGCTTTTTTCCAGAATGATATATAATAATATTACAATTGTTAAATAGTCATGTGACAGGATTGGATTCTTTAATTATAACATGATATGCAAAATTACAGTACATTTTCTACAGTCGTCTGATGGAAACATGAATACAGTGGCAAGAACAAGTATTTGAACCCTTTGCAATTACTTGAATTTCTGCATACATTTTTCATAAAATGTGATCTGACCTTCATCTAACTCACAATATGTTGCTTGTCCATATTGAATACATCTTTTTAACATTCAAAGTATAGGTTGAAAAAATTATGTAAACCCCAAGGCTAATGACTTCTAAAAAATAGCTAATTGTTTTAGGAGTAAACTAACTTGGGTGGTATATTAACTAAACTGCGAGTTTGAAAAGTGGAGATGTTGCCTATAGCAACCAATCACATTCTAGCTATCGTACTGTAGAATGTACTAAATAAATGCTAACTAGAATCGTATTGGTTGCTATAGGCAACATCTACACTTTTTCAAACCCGCAGTTTAGTAAATATATCCCATGGAGTCCAATCAATGAAACGATTGGAAGTGTTGGTAAGAGTAGCCCTGTCCTATAAAAAACACTCACAAATCTGGAGTTTGCTATTCACAGGATGCGTTGCCTAATGTGAATCATACCTAGAACAATTATTAAGATTAAGAATTGCTGACTTGCATAAAGCTGGGAAAGGTTACAAAACTATCTCTAAAAGCTTTTGTGTTTATCAGTCCACAGTATGACACATTGTCTATAAATGGAGAAAGTTCTGCACTGTTGCCACTCTCTGTACAAGTGGCCGTACTGCAAAGATGACTGTAAGACCAAAGCGCAGAATGCTCAAAGAGGTTGATAATAATCCTTGAGTGACAGCTAAAGACTTACAGAAATCTCTGCAACTTGCAAACATATCTGTTCATATGTCTACAATAAGCAAAACATTGAACAAGAATAGTGTCCATGGGCGGACACCATGGAAAATGTCACTGCTGCCCCAAAAAATTTGCTGCATGTCTGAAGTTTGCTGAAGAGAATCTGGATATTCCACAGTGCTACTGACAAAATGTACTCTGGACAGATGAAATGAAAGTTAAGTTGTTTGGAAGGAACACACAACACTATGTGTGGTGAAAAAAAGGCACATACCAGAACCTCGTCCCAACTGTAAAGTATGGTGTAAGGAGCATCATGGTTTGGGGCTGCTTTGCTGCCTCATAGCCTGGACCGTTTGCTCTCATTGACGGAAAATATAATTTCAAAGTTTCTGAAGACATTGTGCAGGAGAATGTAAGGCTAGCTGTCCGCTAAATGAAGCTCAACAGAAGTTGGGCAATGCAACAGGATAATGACCCAAAACACAGTAAGTAAATTGACAACCCAATGGTTTCAACAGAAGGAAATAAGCCTTATGGAATGGCCCAATCAGAGTCCTGACCTCAATCAGATTGAGACGCTATGGCATGACCTTAAGAAAACAGCCCACACCAGACATCCCAAGGAATATTGCTGAACTGAAACAGTTTTGTAATGAGGAATGGTCAAACTTTCTTTCTGACCATTGTGCAGATCTGATCCACAGCTACATGAATCATTTGTTTGAGGTTATTGCTGCCAAAGGAAGGTCAACCAGTTATTAAATCCAAGGGTTTGTCTACTTTTTCCACCCTGCACTGTGAGTGTTTACACAGTGTGCCCAATAAAGATATCAAAAAGTATATTTGTTTGTGTGTTATTAGTTTAAGCAGAATACGTAAGTCTTTTTTTGTGACTAAAATAAAGGTCAGATTACATTTTATGACCAATTTATGCAGAAATCCAAGTAATTCCAAAGGGTTCGCATATCCTTTCTTGTCTCAGTGTGTATTAAATATGTTTGTAACCTTATCCTCTTGGCTGCTGGAAATGTCATCTAACATGTAATAATTATGCTTGAAAAGATAGTAGTCACAGCTCTTGTATCGTACTCCCTTCTACAAACAAGCAATGACATAAAACAAAAGGTAAAGATGGCATTGCTCAAATGAACTTGCAATCTATTATGGGGAACAATAAAGTAGTGAATGTGTTAGTTTCTTTGCTGACTCCACTCAAAAATTATTTTAAATGTTGTTATTCAAAAAAATATAGCAGAAAAATAAACAACTATGTAAATTTATCATATTATCAGCTGGGGATTTGCATTGGTAGACTTCTTCTTGTAAGAATGTAATGTGTGATTATTCTTGTCCTAGCTTCTAACAATGTTATAGTGTACAGTAGCGGTCATATTATAGGATTTTTTTCAATCTTACCAATTTTTATATTATTATTATTATGCAGATATCTACGAGCACAGATTCATTGACTCCACAATAATAAACACCACATTCCATAACCAAGAGGGATGTCACATGGACTTTGATGAAGATAACGATTTTCTGATTTACTTGGTCAGTTTTCTTGGAAGCCTATCTGTATTACCCGGAAACATTATCTCAGCGCTCTTAATGGACAAAATTGGAAGAATAAGGATGATCGGTAAATATGCAGACATATATATATAGGTCAATAAGAGCCACACGTCACCTCCAAAAACTTAAATTCCTGTCCAAACAAGACTGGAAATCAGCACTCCGTATAAAAATATACTTTATTATTGCTTTTAAAGTGCAAAATGAAACTGTTGCATATATATAAATATATATATATATATATATATATATATATATATATATATATATATGTGGGTTCTGGGGTGTACATGAAAAGAAAGGGGTGGGCTACATTTACAAGGCCCAATTCGGATCTCCCAGTCTGACAGCAGACCGATTAATGGTTGCACCTGAAAGGTGTGTTCGAAAGGATGGCAGATCAGTCTCAGGCTCTCTCAGAGATGGGAAGGAAGTTGGATGCCTCCTGAAAGACTCTATAAATGGTGACCAATTAGCTTCACATGAGAGGGTGTTTCTGTGTGTTTATTTAGTGCCGGACAGGCAAGGTGTTTATTTTGAAGGTTTCTTTGTTTTTTCTGTTTACTAAAACTGGCTTGTGTCTATAAAATAAATTCTGGATCCAGTCGCTCCAAATTATGCATACCTTCTATTTTACCAAGCTGCCTTCCTCAGCACTCATACAGTGGAGTGCTATTTAAAAGTCCATTTGAGGTGGCACTCAAGGATTTTCTTACACTGTGTTTCTAGCAATAGGTGACTATTGAGAGATTCCCACATTTGAGTTACAAAGTATAACTTTCCTCAGGGACATGATATGGTTGCATATGTTGAAATGCTCTGTATATAATGACCAAACAAATGTTGTTGTGTATATTATAAAATAAAAGCAAAAAAACTGACACATCCAGTTTTTGATTTTGCCAATATTCTAATAGCTACTATCATGCAGCAATTTTAAAATTATTTCTTAAAAACAAGAAACATATTGTTATGGTCAACAGTGTGGCATAAACTTGTAGAACAAGGGGTAGAGGTCTTCACCTTTAGCAGCCGCCTTTGACGTAGAGACTGGTTATGCTCACAGGTACTCGGATGCCCCCAGGACTTATGATCAGTGTAGTACAAGTCTATGCCTGCACGGCGGCGCACAGGTACAGGAGGTAATGCACAGAGTAGGACAGGGGGCCTGCGGATTGGACAGAGCACGGATGGAGAAGTCAGAACCAAGCAGGGTCAGGGTCACAAGCACTGGTTCAGCCTCTGGGTACAGGCAGGAGGTCAGGATCACAGGCAATGGTTCAGCGTCAAGGTACAGGCAGAAGATCAGGGCAAAAAGCAAGTATCAAAATCCAGGAAACAGGCAGAGGTCATACAAAGAAATCAATCCAAAAGGCTTTCACCAAACACAGCACAGGAGCAGGTTAGCTAAGAGGAAACTGGACGCTATAACCGGCAGTGAGGCTATGACCTCCCTGCCTTAAATACTTTGATGTGCCAATCAGAAAAGAGGAGGACAGGGCTGACAATCAGCCTCAGGAGGCTGCTAATTAATTACTAGCTTAGAACTGGCATAGATAATAACATAAACCAGGAACATGTATAAATATATAAATTAACCAATTTAAATCATAGGAGAGCTCCCCCTGGTGTTGGAGGATAACAGTGCATTGAAACTAGCGCATGCGCCCGGCTGTTAGATCACGCCAGGATGTGGCTTACCGCCACTGCTCGTGACACATATGGGTGGAGGAATTAGTAACATGGGATTTAATCAAACTATAGGTTTTCCTGTGCTTTGATGTGCGGTTTGTAAACCTAGTGATTTACTAAAAGACACATCAACATGCAGGATTTTAAATGGAAATGTTTAAAACAGCAGAAGTCCAGTTTGCAAGTTTGAGTGGCATGATAACACATGGTTTGCGTCATACCGACTCTGCCATCTACTGCGCAATGATATGATTTGTTGCATGACGGGTCTAGGAACAAAATGGTACGGTTTTGAATTACATCATCAAGGCACCAGTCTGCCCGCTTCAGAAAGAAGTGAAGTGGGATTAGCAGAGCCGTAACTTAGAATTCTAGTGCCCTGGGCGAGAAAGACAAATGCCGCCCCCCTAGCCCTCAATTTTAACCAAATTAACCTAAAATATTCCTAAATGGCGCCCCCCTTCAGTGCTGCGCCCTGGGCGGTCTCCCCTGTCGCACAGCCCTAGTTACGGCCCTGGGGATTAGGGAGGGTGGCCTGCTGAGCTTGGAGTCCGGGAGTATCCCCCAGAATCCGTGAGTCTCCCGGACATATAATAAATGCTTACCTAACATCTTCTTTGCTTCTTCTTCCAATGTAATCAAATGGGAAACTTGAGGAGAAATGTAAAAAACCACATTAACTACACAGACTGATCTTGAGGATGAGTTAATAGCTGGGCAGAAAATTCAGGATAAGTCTCTTACAGCCAGTCATAGATAGCGAGAGAGCTCCACTTAGTACATTTCCACCTAGGTGTATTATTGTTTTGAATAGAACATGGGTAAAATATAGCAGGGTAGTTGCACATGCCACAGTAAATTGAAGAAAGTACAAAAACCTGGGGGTATATTTACTAAACTGCGGGTTTGAAAAAGTGGAGATGTTGCCTGTAGCAACCAATCAGATTTTAGTTATCATTTATTTAGTACATCCAACAAAATGACAGCTAGAATCTTATTGGTTGCTATAGGCAACATCTTCATTTTTTCAAACCCGCAGTTTAGTAAATATACCCCCTGCTCTTTAAGTAAAAATAACTTAAATATGTTTGCTTTCGGGGAAGCACTTACTATTTCATAACTTGCCATCTTTGTGTCCTTTTGCAGCTGGGTCTATGCTGATCTCAGCAGTTTGCTGCTTCTTCCTCTTTTTTGGCAATAGTGAATCTGCAATGATTGGATGGCAGTGCCTGTTCTGTGGCACCAGTATAGCTGCCTGGAATGCCCTGGATGTTATAACAGTGGAACTATACCCTACAAATAAAAGGTAATACTTTACATCTCCCAACCCCACTTGTAGTATGTAGGCTGATTCCATGTGTTTGATTTATATAGTTGATATATTATTATCTGCCTTATGGAAAGCAAGTCACACAAATGAATCCAGTACCTATTGTTGCTTTCTGCCTCCCGGGATCCCTGTTAGTTGCTAGATTCTGTTCTTTGGCAAAATTAGACGCTGCAAAAATGAATATAGATTCACACCAAAATATAGCTGCCTTCACTGTATGCAACTAAAGGGTATACTTTAAACCCCATAATTTATTATTTAACAATGATATAAATGTATGAAAATAAAGCATCTTAGAAAAACACATAAAATTAGAGATGGTCACTGACCCCTGTGTTTTGGTTTTGGTTTTGGATCTGAATTACCTTCGGGTTTTGGTTTTGGCAAAACCGCCCTTGCGTGTTTTGGTTTTGGTTTTGTTTTGCAATTTTGTTTAAAAATCTTTTTTTTGGGGCCTAAATTAACCTAATTTAGTGCTCCACCTGTTTCTTGGATAAGTAATGTAATTCTAAAGCTAATAAATTAGGAAAAAAACTGTTTAATCCCTGGTAGGCCGTCTTTAATTCTGCACACAAACCTGATTGTCTTCCTCTCCATCTTAGCCTATTGGCAATGCAGCCATCATCTTTGGGTGTATATTACACCCTACACTTATAGTTAAATATAAAAAGAAATGGCCAAAGGAAGTTTGGTTTCTGTCTGCATCAGCCCCCATCCCCCCTCCACTTGTAGTAAAATAGAAAAAAAACAGCCAGTATAGACTGTACAATAAAAATAGAAATGGACAAAGGCAGTTTGGTTTCTGTCTGTATAAGGCCCCCCCCCACCACTTGAAGTTAAATAGAAAAAAAGACGGCCTGCATAGACTGTAGAATATAGATAGAAATGGACAAAGGCAGTTTGGTGTCTGTCTGTGTATGACACCCTACCCTTATCGTGAAATTGACAAAACAGCAGCCTTTCAAGACTGTACGTGATATAGAAATGCCCCAAGTCCCTTTCCTATTTGGGGGTAGATTGCATTGAATCCATTTTAATGAGCCCAAAGCACTTGTAGTGCTAAATATTCTATATATAGTGCTGCTAGATAAGACTTTTTGCAGCCAGAAAAATTATTGTTTCACACTGGGGAATATGGGACACCCCAAAGCACTTGTAGTGCTAAATATTCTATAGATAGTGCTGCTAGATAAGAATTTTTGCAGCCAGAAAAATTATTGTTTCACACTGGGGAATATGGGACACCCCAAAGCACTTGTAGTGCAAAATATTGAAACAAATGCCTCCTCTATCCTCCTCTCTTCCTGCTCTAACAATTGCTAGAAGAATTGCTAGCAGAATTTCAATAATAATTGAAAGAATAAGGTATACAATAATTGCTCTGTCCCTGCTCTAATACAGTCTGTGACCTAACCCTGCTCTCTCCCTCTGTCAAATGGCGATGGATTGCTGTGGAGGCGGGTATTTATGCATTTCAAATATCGCAAGAACCGAGCTTTGAGATCCGACGACGTCACAATGACATTTTGCCTCGATTTCGAATCCGAATGGGCGGGAGAGTACTGAACCTGCTCGGCTCCGTACTCGGATAGGGGAAGTTCGGGCGGATTCGGATCTCGGGGAACTGAGCCCGCCAATCTCTACATAAAATGCCAATGATAATTCACTTTGACACTTTATAAAGAAGGATAGATTCACAGTTTAATTTGTACAATGTTTATTACATTAATGGATATATTTACTAAACTGCGGATTTGAAAAAATGGAGATGTTGCCTATAGCAACCAATCAGATTCTAGTTAGCATTTATTTAGTACACTCTACAAAATGACAGCTGGAATCTGATTGGTTGCTATAGGCAACATCTCCAGTTTTTCAAACCCGCAGTTTAGTAAATATACCCTTAAATGTTTAATTACATCAGTGAAATCAATGAATGCTTTTTCCACATTGACTGTTTATTTTGATATTTTGCTGATCTGTACAATTATGCTTTCACATTCCTCTTTAACAGGGCAACAGCATTTGGGATCTTGAATGGTCTATGCAAGTTAGCTGCTATTTTTGGAAACTCCATTTTTGCTTCTTTTGTTGGCATAACAAAGGTGGTTCCTATTCTTCTTGCATCCACTGCCCTGGTATGTGGAGGGCTTATATCTCTTCGGCTACCTGAGACACGAGAACTTGTCCTTATGTGATTCCCTGCACAGGCATGAACTGATAAGACATATTAATGAATGAACCGGAGCATTTGAAGATGTTCTGTTGGCGCAGAACCTGTAAGACTTCTGACCTGTGCCGAATGATTCACAGGGCAAACAAGTCCCCACTTTATCTCAGTCTTTACAGCTCAAGCAAGTCTGAAAGTCAAAAAAAAACTAGCCGATTCATTTTCCTTTTACTGATATTATGTAGGTGTTGCATTTTAGTTTTTTGTTTATATTTATATTGTCCTCAGTTGAAAGTAATCTAAAGAATGTGATTAACCTATTAAGCATTCTTGCCTACTCTTCTGGAATTTCCGTATTGCTCCTGAATTTTACGGAGTTCTCCCGGACTCCTGTACGACTAGGCACCCTTAAAGTGAAATGATTCACGTCATCAGGCTCCGCCCCCCACAATACCACACCGGGAATAGGAACGTCACAAACCAAAGGCGGAACCACAGTGATACGATGGCAACACAATGCCTCCTCCCCCACTCCCGGATGAGAGGTTACAAAAGTTGGCATGTATGCTATGAAGGGTAACATGGTTTAAAACTATACTACTAGCTATTCTAAGAATCATTAACTATCTGCAAAATATTATATATAATATATTAACAAAGATTTCATTACCATAACTTATGAAATTTCATACAACCAAAATGGAACACTTAACATTACTGGACTGTACAAATATGCATTAAAACTGTAGTAACCAGACATATGTGCTTTCATTAGGGCTCATTTACTAACATATCATTTAGGTGCATAAATTGCAGTGAATCACAACAACCAATCAGACACTTTCTTTAATTCTTTAACTTGCATTAAACAGATAAATGCTAATTACTGATTGGTCGTTATTGTTCAGTGTAAATGTTGCACCTGACTGCAATGTTAGTAAATTAGTTGCAGTAGACATATAAAAACCAATTGCTGATCAGGTGCAGATTTGCACCTTTGGGTAATGCTTGCAAATAGTCCTCATACACTTTTGGCCATTATTAAGTAGATATAGCCTTAAATACCTATGTAGAGTATTAGACAAAATAGCAAAATGCATTTTCACATGGACTAAGGTCACATAAATTCCGACAAGGCTTCTTTGCTACAGACAAATTAATTAGTTTAAAAGGTGCAATCCCCCATATACTTTTTTTTAACAGCAAGTTTTATACCTTTTTAAAATGAAGCCCACGTTTTTCCAAAAGGTTCTCTTGTAACTTTGTGTTCCTTAGCAAAATCACTTTGTGGGAAAGGTTTATAGGGCTACCACTGCAAATAAAAAGGAAAGAGGTTTTTCTCTTTTTTGTTCCCAGGGCAATATAACCCGATCTCTTAGTCTGAGCCACTCAGTCAGTCAAGAAGCTGTTTGGTGGTCACGGGATGGCAGAGGAAAGAAGGCCAGGGGTGTTTGTGCATTTTACGATATAAACATTCCAAAGACTCTCTGCTCACTACATCGTGTCATGTGACTGTGGTTTCCATGGTAATTTCTTGACATTTAGTAAACAGTAAATCATTAATAGCAGCTTGAATCAAAACCCTTAGGAAATAACAACTACATATGTATTCTTAGAGGTAACCAGACTGGTATATGTTAAAGAAACACACCTAATTTTTAGAAGGTTCTGCACTCTTAATATGGCAATACCAGAATAACCAGTTTTCTTATATCTGCACAAGCAATTAAGCACAATATTTCTATTTGCCAACACTGCCAAATAACTTGTCTTTGTTTTGACTAAGAGGCTGGAAGCTAATTGTTTTCCTACTTTTTAACTTTACACAGTACACAAAATGTTTTTGACCTGAAGAGGTGAATTCAATTTTTCAATTTCTTAGGTTTAATTTTTAGACTTCTACACTTATATACATTCCTTTTCCTATATATATATATATATATATATATATATATATATATATATATATATATATATATATGTAGGTTTAATTTCAGATACAATGGGCAATATGTAATCAAAGCATTTGCCGTTTTCTATTTTTATCCTGTTTTATTTGCTACCTCAAAAGTGAACTAATGCTCTAAAACTCAAAGTACCATTACCTAGATCAATACTTGTAAAGATATTACCCTCAGACAAGGGTGTAAGGGTTGTTTTTAATCTCTAGTACTGCTGATTAAAATATGAAAGAATCTAACAAATATTATATATATTTAATATATTATTAGTAGAAGAATGAACACATCATGTACCTGAGATTCCAATCATTAACTTACCAGCATTATACAGCCATATTTGATTGAATGGCTCATGGGTGTTCTCATTCTGATTCCACACTGTTGTTGATAGCTTTCAATTGTTATAGCATTTAAGGAATGATATGTATAAACTCTCAATGTATGTAGTATAAATGATTTGTGTCTTATAAAACACATGTGAGTCTAATGACAAATATGAATTATGCTACAACCTGTACGTACTCTTATTCTACTGTATAAAAAATTGTTTGCATGGTCAAGTACCTTCTAGATTCACTAATGCGCCATTCAAAATGTAGAATTCAAACCGAGCAAGGTGTCACAAGATTTGCAAATCTGTATCCTAGTAATGGCCAAGGTTTGAACTGAGGACAGCTGGGTTGAAATAAAATGGGAGCCCCAAATATTTGGCTGGATAAAGGTGTCAGGTGAATATATAATTCTAGTGTAGCTAAAATATTTCATACCATCAAATATATTTAAATTCATCCATGCTTCTAGAAGCATTGTCAAAGTACCCCAAGTGGAACTTCAATATTATTAGGCCTATTAATATAAAAATGTTAATCCAGGTGGACTTTGAATAGCTGTGAATGCTTTAATATATAGGAATAGTATCTGGCTTGGGACTGAAGGTTTTATGTATTGTAGAGAATCATGCCTGAACTCTACAAAAAATACTTTTAAAGAAAGTATATATATGTGTGTATGTTGAGTTTGGCACATGTTCAAGATGTGTCCATCTCTAAAACAGTAGCATTTGCGCAAGACGTACGTCAGATGTACAAGTGTGTATACTTACGCCACACTATAGCATGGAGATAGTGTGGAGATGTGGCTTGATAGTGTTAGTAATAAATGCTAAAGTCCCATTTGTTCACATTACAATAATGTAAGGAAGTGGAATATATAAAAGAGATACTAGTGTCTTGACAGCTGTTAATGCAAAAGTTGCATTTAAATATAAAATGTAATGAAATAAAAAAAATAAAAAAATGCAAATTAAACTAAGTTAAATATAAACACCTGGTTTATTCCCCTTTACTACTCAAATGGGAAGCTTCATTCCTGCAGAGGTCCAAATGGAAATGTCAATAAGTAGCAGTAACTTCATATAATAGACAGCTGAGAATTCATATCATATATCTAAGATGCTAATGATGAAAGTATGTACAGTCAGCTGGAGTGGTCAAGGCGAATTCGGCCAATCAGGAGTAGCTAGATTTTGCTGCCGTTAGTCATCAACACCCCAGTGTCAGTGGTAGAAAATGCTAAGTGCTTGTGTGCATGACATCAAGTAGCAGTGCGAGTTTGCCCTTATCAAGTTTTAGCAATTTTATGTTTCGCATATTAGTACCAATAGATGTACAGTTTTAGATTATAGATAATTTTTAGCCAGACTATTGTTTCCTGGTTTATGGTTATAATACAGGCAAAGTCATATAACATTTTAAACAGTAATGCATTAAAACGTAAGCTTTATTTAAAGGATACCAGTATTTTTTAACATTTTGTTTTGCTGTCACTAAGTTCTTGACAGCTACAGGGATTCTCACCCTTTCATAAACATGCCCCACAATACCCCGTGGGGCACTCTACCCTACAAGATTATCTTGTAAATGATATCAAGAGCAAGTATGGTGAGAAAATATATATATATATATATATATATATATATAAAAATAATAGTTAGTGGTCCAAAGGAGTGGAAGCACCCTTTTTTTAATGGAAATGAGCAAGGAAATCCAGTGTCCAAATGTATGATTGTAAAATTATCAAGTTCCCTTCACTTAAGTTTCCCATAAAGACACTTCTAAATTCCCGCTGTGTGTGTATATATATATGTGTGTGTATATATGTGTGTGTGTATATCTATATCTATATATAAATATATACACACACATATATACACACACACACACACACACACACACACATATATGCACACACAGTGGAAATTTAGAAGTATCTTTATGGAAAATTGTGACCCCCTTATTTACAATCCCCGAGTCCCTTTTTGTTGTAATTGTTAGATCTATTTTTAGTTCTTTAGACAATGAGCATAATATTGTGCCGTTAAACGGTGCTAACCATCAGCAATTTCTTTCATAAAATTGTCAGTAAAAACATAGCTTCATTGATCGGCAACTGTGGCGATATGGAAGCTTAAACATTACACTACTACACAGCATTAAAATACATTGTTTTATCTTCCAAAAAAAAAAGAAGAGATTTTTAGTGATCATAAAAATAATATGTAATGAAAAACAGTGTATTATTAGAATGGTGCTATGGTGACTACATTTTACAATATGACTTTTTTTCTATGTAAGTTCATTTTATTTAATTTAACAGTGGCTGAGCAATGTATACTGATTTAACAAGAGTACACGATGGTAAAAAAAATATCAGTGTGATCCCTCACTCTGCACCTTCATACTAAATTGCATATTAGCAAAGTGAAAGTAAGGAACGGGATAAGTGTCCTTTGTGTCACCATGTCGAACAGTGTCCTGCTCACAGACATTTACAGGTATTAAAGTTTGATTGATGAGGTCTGTTTGTAAATTGTGTTGCAATGAATTTTACATGGATCAAGTGGCTGACAGGATAGGTTGGAAATGTGCCTGATCTAGCACTGCAGGACTCCCATGTAAGTGATGGAACACTGACGAAAGTGCTTACTGATACATTTACGGCAGATGAAGAGAAATAATGACACTAGAGGAAGGTACATCACTCAGAGACATCAGTTCGCTTGCCTGAGCCATTTATCGGCCATTGCACAGGATTATATGACTGAGAAGGACCCATCAGAAATCGTGAAGGACAAAGAGGAAGTATATTGAATATACTGTATGTATTATAATCAGGGCCCTTCCTACAGAACTGCTGTAGATTATCCATGCTTAATCTGAACTTCTTCGTACAAGAAGGTATTCACATATCAGGGGCGCACGCAGGATTGTCAGGAGGGGGGGGATTTCCCCCCCTGCCCCTAAAAAAAACAACAAAACAAAACACGCGAGAGAGCTGCTGCGCAAGCGCCCGCCCGCTAACTAAGTGCCCACCATAGCGGCACTTTCCTATACAGCAGCTGCGGCGCTGTCAAAGAAGCGTCCGCGGCGGTGCTGTATACAATACAGCATCGCCGCGGACGCTTCTTTGACAGCACCGCGGCTGCTGTATAGTACAGTGCCGCTATGGTGGACACTTAGTTAGCGGAGGGGGGGTTTCTGGAGACCCAGTAACCCCCCCTGCGTGCGCCGCTGCATATATCAGAAAAAGCAGTAAGTCAGGTAAAACAGGCAGACTTCACAAGACACACTGGGCCTGTTTTATTAAGGAACTTAGGCAAGAGTAAGGTTTGAGTAAGTAAGCTACATGAAAAAACAGCCAGTATTTAACTTATATGCAAAATAATAAACTAATTTACACCCCTTGCATTGTAACATGATTTTGTCCAGAAAACTTAAGTAAGAAAACTTACATCTGCTTTGTTACTACCTGCCAAAGGAGATGCTTGAAAATGTCAAACCTATTTGATATGTTATTGGATTTCACTAGTTTGATGGCCACTAACATGTTTGCAGAACAATCATCAATAGACACAGATTTGAGATTGCGGTTTGAAATTTGCAGGTTTGCAATTCTTGTTCGAGGTTTGCGTTCACAGTTCACGTTAAAATTAGGGTTTTTAAATTTTTTAAATACTTAATATGCTTAATGAATAAAAAGTTTCAATGTTAACTATTTTTAAATTGAAATTCGAACATTCCTGTTTGAGGCTTGCATCCACGGTTCGTTGTTCGCAATTAAAACAAGGCAAAATGTAGAAACTTCAGCTCAAGGCAGTTCGCAAGTATGCTTACTGGTTCCAGCACGTGTGGACCGGCCTGACTGTGTGAGAAACGGCTCAAACATGGTCAAACAGTTCTTGAAAACCTAGTTTGATTTTTGTAATCAAAATTTTTTAAAAAACACTCAGCTGATTATAGAACCTGCCAAACAGGTTAAAAAATCGACTTACAGCTGTTACGAGTATCTCTACCTGTAATAAATTAGGCCACAAGCACAATCTAATTAAACCAAGCTCCAACATTGGAAAAAGTCATGCTCCTTTAGGATACAGAAAATCTGGTCTGTGTCACAAATATTAGGCCAATGGGCAAAAAGAAATATCTGTAAACCAGTAAAATTATTTCAAAATTCATAGTGTCTGTTTGTGATGAACATAAAGTTAATAGTATAGTGATCTATACAAAATATTATTATCATCATCTTTTATTTATCAGGCACCACAAGCGTTTTCAGCCCCATACATAGGGGGTTAGAACATTTGACAAAAGGGACAAAAATAAATACAAACAACAAATTTACATAATTACATTTAAATCTCGCAAAATTGCAAAATTACAGAAGGAAAAAACGTGGAGAGAGGGCCCTACTCCTGAGAGCTTAGATTCTAGGGGGATGGGGCGGAAAACTGTGAAGGTGAAACTGAACGCGAGAGCAAAGATGGGGAATACAGAATGAGAGCGTTATGAGGAAGGCTGGTAGGCTCGAATGAAAGATGAGTTATCAGGGCATGTTGGAGGGCTGGAGGCTGGTGGATCGTGTAATTGAGCATGGGCGTGCGTTCCAATGGTCGGGAGCTCTGTCAGATCATGAAGGTGGGAGTGGGAAGAAGTAATCAAAATATGATGTAATCCATTGCAACCAATCAGATCTTAGCTTTTATTTTCTAAACTGTGCTAGAAATGTGATGACTGTAATCTGATTGGCTGCTATGGGTTACTGCACCAACAGCCATTTTTCACAATTTTATTAAAATTGGCCCTATATTAACCATTTACCGTAATTAAATAGCAGAAAGAACCTTACCATTTATTTACAATATGATTTACACATTGGGGTAGATTTACAGAAATCCTTTTTGCCAAATTTGGCAACATTTCTTTGTGTCAGTCCATAAAGAACCAAAAATAAAAATTTGTTTTTATAAAAAATATACTAGTAATAGTCACAGCTATAGAAATGGTTTAACTGAGGAAGAAATATCTCTGGTACAGATTTTACCATAAAGGCGGCATGTCTTACTTTGACTATCAGTAGGTCCAATTTAGGGAAACCTTTGGAGCTGAAAAAGTAGCTGATAGAAGAGGACAACAGCTTGCTCATTTGTTCTTCAATGATGTCACTGGTTCTTAGAATGAATTGACACTCGTGTTCCCAGCTCTATTTATAAACTTTTTAAAAATTATTCATTTTCAAGCACAATGTGCAATAGATTCCATGGAACAGTAATGTAAAATATGCAGGATTTGGCTTATTGCTACTGAAATTATTCATATCGGCTTATATTATATATTAATATTGACCTGTGGCCATTACTGCCACATGTTAACCTATTATATGTACCTTTCAACAGTGGTTACTACACTTAAAAATATTTTGGGACTTTAAACAATAGTTTAGCCTGCATACATCATCTTTATATTAAAACCAATGGGTAAGAATAGGGAAAAATACTACTCAAGAAAATTTGGATTTGGATTTTAGATTATTTTATTAGTCGTATGACTCATTTATGGGGTCTGCGGTTTATGTTAATGTAAATAAAATATTCTCTGGAGATTATTGTTGTTAACATTTACTGAACTGTGCTTTACTATTATACAATATTATTATACATATTATCTAAAAGTAGAGAAAGCAAAAACACGTGCTTTAAAAAGATACTTTCCCTATGATTTAGTGCAAATACAAGTTTCTTATTTTTATGTCATAAAAGACATTAGAACATGAATCTGTTTACCATATACCGAATTATAGCCTTTTACCAAATGCTTTAGCTTTCAATTAAATCATTTCCATCAGCAAATCTACCCCACTGCTGGTTCTTTAAGATGTGGAGGGTATTTTAGAATATGCAAGAAAGCTCTATATAATTATCTATACAATTAAAATGAATTCATTTGCTTGCTCTGGGATTTCAGAAATTTGCCATCAATTCATCCAAAACAACGGGTCAGTAATTATCAATGTTAACTACTATGTATGTTTATTAGAGATGTATGTTTTGTGTCAGGTTGTAAATATACAGTAACTCTATCCAATGTTGTGCAGGCATACAATGTATTGCAGAGCAGTACCTCATCTGCCTGTAGCATACATAGGGTTAATGGTTGACCTTAGAATTTCCTAACATTTACTTTATTTAATTCAGATCAGACTGCTTGGTAGAGATGTTCTGTATCTATATTGGTGCTTTATGTGGTATTATAATGCTTTTCCTTATTTGTGATAGACCATTATTCTTTTTAATGTTTAAATGTAATTGCAAATACAGCTTTATATGGATTCATGTTTATGTACTGACTGCCCATTAAAACTGAAAAATATACATAACGTGTTGGTAGTTTTGATTGCATTCTGAAGCTCATATGGTAAATGGTAAATGCTGTTCATGTGGCAATATTGTCGCAAGTGACATCGTTCTAGGTGTGGCACAATTGTCACCTTCAGGCCTGCAACGTGTCTCTTCCCACCTTCCTAGTCGCTCTGGTGACTATCCGCTCATTGCAGCAGCGAGCAAGATGACTGATAATGTGAGAGGAGTGGAGACAGGAGGTAACACTTCTTCACTTGCCCAACTCCTCTCACTCTGTTACTCCAGCATTGAGGGCCCCGTGACTGGATTGATGGTGGAGCGGTTTCACAGTATAAGCGCCATCCTGGACATAAAGGAGGTGCAGCGCTCCTGGGTAAATTAATATCCCTCTAATTTAAACCAGAAAAATATATTATTTGTTTTGTAGGTGAGAAAAATGCACTCTATGCACTGGTCTCTGAATGTCAGACTAAGAGATAAGTGAATGTAAGGGGAACATTTAATTTCACAGTGGTGTGACATCCCAGTGCTATTGCAGCAGCAGTGATAGGAACAATTCATTTATTCGGTGTGGTATTTGTGGCATAGAACTAGCAACACTTAAGGCCAAATTCCAATAATGGAATGTGGAACCTGGTGAAAATTTTACAGAAGAGTTTTAAATTTTGCTTATCTTTAGTGAGACCTGATCTATATACTCAGGATGTTACTCATAGCAATTCGGACAAGTAGTTTGTCAAAACCAAATACTACACTGCTTTGCACATTATCCAAGCCGTTGCATTAGTTATCACTATCGTGCAATGCAGTCATTTTATTAGGTTTAATCATATGGGCTGTATATAATGAAGTGGCTACAGCCATCCAACCAAGCCACACACAGATCCATTCAAACCAAATATAGCTTATTATCATGTAGGTTTTTAGTGCATCATTTCTGCTAATAGTGTCATTGGTAGTCGTATAATCGACACTTATAAACCCGACACACATCACACTGACAAAAAAATAACGATGACTATAACAGTGATAATATAATGATATTGACTAAGCATGTAACTGACAACTAGTATTTCCGGCAGCTAAAATCCCCTTCAAATGGAAAATGCAACTTTGCAAAACCCATACAGCAAAAAATAACGTCAGTTTTAATTTTTAATGGATATCATGATAACTGTAAGTCGCAATGGGTGGACCCACAGCCTGGATTACATTATACAGGCTGTGGGTCCACCCATTGTCACTTTAAAACCGCAGTTTTCATGATGTCCATTGAAAGTGACGTGATTTTTTGCTGCATGGGCTTTGCAAAGTCGCATTTTCCATTTGAAGGGTATTTTAGCTACCGGAAATGCTAGTTGTCAGTTACATGGTTAGTCGATATCATTATATTATTGCTGTTATGCTCATCATGATTTTTTTTATCAGTGTGGTGTGTGTCGGGTTTGTAAGTGCCGGGTTACCCTATCACACCCAATAAGGCAACAGTAACAATGATGAACTAAAACGATGATATGCTTAAAACGACCAGTAGAGGGCATGTGGAGTACACTTTTAATCCTACTAAATTGAAAAGGCCTGGAATATTTCTGATAATTTAAAGGCAAATGGGGGACATTGTCACTGAGCGAAATATCCGATACATTTATATTGCTACATATTTTCTTCCTCGACTTCGCTTACGTATAAACTGTATGTTAAATACCACATATATTTGGAGCAACATGTCACTCTCATGACTATGTCCCTTGTACTTATATGTCTGTTTTTGATCTGTGAATTCTATACATTTTTAAGCTCACTAATGTGCATATTTGGAGAGAATGGCCATACAACACAATACGATCATTCTTACTGCACCAGGCCACTATCAACGTGGCAACTGAAGATCAGCAATATATTTTTGTTAAATTGTGGCAATACATTATTTTTTTTTATAGCTGCTTATAGAAGCGATCATGGACACTTTGATAAATATGCCCCAATGTTAGTGAGGATAGGGCTACATGTCATAGGAGCATTTCTATGAAAGTGGGAGGCCACAGACTGAGAGCTAGATGATAGAAGGAGCAGGGTCTTCTGTAGTGATGGAGGGCTTCTATCACTATGATACAGGACGTGTGTGGTGTTAGAAGGCACTTATGCCTTCACTTCATATGTCCAACTTGTTTTTTTTAACTTTTCATTTCAGACCTTTATCATTTTTATTATGGCTGACAGGGATACTGGTGGTAGAGGAGATGACATGGTGAAGCTGAATAGGGAGTTGTTTATCTTACACAATTATATGTAGATGTTGCTTGCATGATTGCACCACAGGCCTATTATATTGTATTATAACAAAAAAACCTTTTGCCTGTGAATTACATTTTAAAAGTCTAAATTATCAGTGAAACATAGTGTGTTGAAGAAAGTTACTTTTCATACTTACTCTTCATGCGTCACACACAACACATCACTCAACACATATCACTTCTCACACTCATTGATTGGACTTAGCTGACTCTAGCAATCGATCATGTTTGAATCTTACAAATGGTTTTGTCCTAAAATGCACATTGTACAGACTGGAACCAATATTAATTGACCAAAAACGGGTTTAAAATTCATTCATTTTTACCTGTTTATGAACAGCTCATAAACTTTCTTTTGCATTCATTGAATCCACTGCTAACTAAAGACACTTATTTATCAATATCAGTAATTAATTATACCATGTTAATGTCTTTAGTCATTCAAAGAAGTCATTGAATTAAAATTTCAAAGTGGTATGGTACTAATAATTCTATGGGGCAATGTTTTCTTATATTGAAGCTAATTGTCTATTTATCAGTAAGAACAATCACTGATACACTTCAAAGAGAAGCACATTTTAAAGCAGCATTTAATGTATGACCAAAAAGAAGAGGGATTGTTAAGATGCATATTCACTGTTTTAGAAATACACGCAAATAACTAGCATGTGTTTCATTAGGGTTTGAGCACCTTTTTTATTTCAATCTTCTGATTGTCCGTGTTTATACTGGTTTGAAATGGACAGCATATTTGATAACATTCAGAATCCTTAAAGCGGGACAAAATAAGCCCCAACCCCATCAAACTGGACCCACAGATAGCCAGATTTAGTCAATATCTCATGCACTTTCCCATTAAGCCCCTTACCTCTTGTGACAGGATGGACTGCCTATGCCACCCTGTCTGTTGTTGCTGGGAACCAGCTGGGCTTACTTTGCCACTGTTCCCTTTCGTTATCCCAAATACGCCCTCTTGCCGCAGTAGGAGGGGCTTACAATTCTGCCACCACTGAGCTCCTTTATGGCGCTCAGAACCACGTTCCTTCTGGGTAACTGTCACTGCTAGTGTACTACTGTGCTGGTACACTTGGGCTGGTAACTCTGGACCTCTTACTATGGATCCGGATGCTGTGGATGGGTCCTCCCTGGCCTATCACAATGACCAGAGCTGCATGGGTAACAGGCAGAGCAGTGGTACTGGAAAAGCTTGGGTCCAAACCTCAGAATCAGCTGGAGAACGAATTAGATTTTAGGGTCTAATCGGCAGGTCACAGGATTACAGCAATATTGAAGAAGTTGTCAAGCAGGGTCTTGAAGCAGAGTAATGTTTATTGCTCAAGTGTCTTGACAAAGACAGTTCCACTGATTTAAGGTATCAGTGGTCAGCAGGGCCGGATTAACCATAAGGCTAACTGGGCTACAGCCCAGTTGCCTATGGCATCCAGGGGGCCCTTGAAAGTGCTCAGCAGCAGTATTGATCTGTCAGGGACGGGTGCTCCCCCGGCGCGATCAATGCTGCTGAGCACTTTAACTGCGGTCCTTCTCCGGCGCGCTCTTCTCCGGCGCGCTGTAGTCTCCTTACTGAGTCTCACTCTCACGAGATCTCCTCAGTAAAGAGCGTACAGTGCGCCGGAGAGGGAGGTAAGTGCCGGGGGGGGGTGCGGGCAGCTCGGATCACGGGGGGGCACGGGCTGCTCGGATCACGGGGGGGCCCTCACGGGGGAATGGAGGCCTCCATTCCCTTAATCCGGCCCTGGGCAAAGCTATTAACAAATGTGACCATATTGATCAAATGTAAATAATCTGAAAGAACAGGTATTTAGAACACACCCTCTGAAGGTAACATTTCTGTACACCCTGATTACTAACTAAAATGACAAAAATGACAAAAATCATATACTGTAAATCTTACTGATCAATTGTCTACACCAGAGGTGTGACTGGATCACTATTAAATAACTTTTGGTATAAATTTATTTAAAGCAAATAGCACAGGGCACTTATTTATGTAATTGCACGTGCACTTATTTTTGATATTGTGTATATTGTGAGATAGGAAATCATTATTTCTGAAACCAGGGGCAAAAATTTGTCTCTTGTTTAACCTTGCTATAGGATATGCCTAATTCTGATGTATATATCTGATATATCTGATACAATGAGCCTTTGTTTACAAAGCCTCTTGTGTATGCTGATGTGGGAAATTAGCTTGTTTTTGTTTTTTTTTTGTTCTGTGTGAATATGTATTCCGAATGGTATGGTGAAAGGCCCCATGTTAATTAGATCTTTTGATGTGTGAAGGTCCAACATTGAAGGCAGGAACTTTTAATTAAGACTGGCTCCTGGATAATCTACATATGAAAACCAGGTGTAGGACATCACAGCGTTTCTAGAAATTTCACATATAAGTGTAAATATCCAATGCATGTAAATCCATGTTTGTGTAAATAGAGTACATCCTGATTCTAAAAAATAGCTTTTGTCCAAATCTGTATAAAATGCACTTACTTGTACACTGAAATGTATCATTCTGATGTTCCATCTGACCTGACCACCAGGGCCGGATTAAGGGAATGGAGGCCCCTGGGCTAAGGGGGCCTCCATTCCCCCGTGATCCGAACTGCCCATGCCCCCCCTGATCCGAACTGCCCGTACCCCCCACCCCGTCACTTACCTCCCTCTTCGGCGCGCTGTACGCTCTTTACTGAGGAGATCTCGTGAGAGTGAGACTCACAAGATCTCCTCAGTAAGGAGACTACAGCGCGCCGGAGAAGAGCGCGCCGGAGAAGGACCGCAGTGAAAGTGCTCAGCAGCATTGATCGCGCCGGGGGAGCACCCGCCCCCGACCGATCAATACTGCTGCTGAGCACTTTCAAGGGCCCCCTGGATGCCATAGGCCCCTGGGCTGTAGCCCAGTTAGCCCTATGGTTAATCCGGCCCTGGCTCTGACCTTATTAGTAATAAATAAAGTTATTACGTCACATCGCTGATTGCAAGGTCAGGGAGTGGGCAGCAACTAGTCAGCATGTCTGGGAGAGGTGAGTGGCTGTTGCCTGACCCATCCAGCAAACAAGTCTGTAAAGCACTAGTAAAAAAAACTAACTTAGTAATGCTTTGTAATACCTAGTTTTGCATGGTACTCCATATGGGGGATAATAGTTAGTAATAGTTAGTCATACAATGATACTGCTGTATGGGAGAATAGTAACAATAGGCAAGATCATTGTACAATTGACTGTATTGTTATTTGCATTAGTGTCCTGGGTAGAGAGGAGGAGACCTGTTTTATGTTCCCCAGCCCCACAAAGCATTAATCCAGCTCTGCCCTTGCCCTCAATACCTGCTGGTAAGATTAGAATTTTTTAAAAACCCGCATAGCTGCTTATAACGTTCCAAGATCGCTGATCAATAAATGTATTTGACGCTTGTCATGTGTTAAACACCTGAGCGAATCATTGCTCTGGACACATGACAAGCTGCTATGTGCTTAAATATCCCCTAGGAGGCACTAGAGTGATGCTGTGGGTATGTCTTCCGAAACGTAGGTGACCCAGGCATTAGCTTCCATTTTGATGATTGTTGGCGAGGGGCTCAATGCTGTTTTTTGTAAGGACACCTCCTTTACACTCAATCAATTTTTGAGCACCACAAATTAATAATGATACTGACATTTAACCTTTTCAATTACAGGAAGGTTTCATCCCTTGTCACACCGGAGCACTATTCCCACCTGTGCTGTAGTATCTATGCATTGCTTGCACTGCATTAATTTAATTTATTACTATTTTTTTCTTTTCAAAAGATAATTATTTTGTTAGTTTAATAGAATTTATATAAATATATATAGAAAAGGAAGGGTATGGGACTGGGCGCATTAGGGTGGGAATATTGTCACAATAGGAAAAACACAGATTTTCTTATACGTTCTACTGGCTATTGGCTATGGTCTCTTAGGGGGGTATTCAATTGTAAGCAAGTTCGCTAAAATATTCGCTCTCAAAAAATATTATCGTTAATACGGTAATCTGCGCGTAAATATCGTTAATACGGTAATTTACTCGCTCAGGGAGCTGCGAGCTGAAATCCAGCGAGTAATTACCGTATTAACAGTAATATTTTTTGAGCGCAAGTATTTTAGCGGACTCGCTAACAATTGAATACCCCCCTTAAAGTACCAACTATGTAGATGTATGATGCCTAAATGAATAGGATGAATAACATACGGATAAACAGATATCAACTCTTCAAACTATAAATATATATGCATTTTTAATATTTGATTTGAATAATATAGGAAAAGAAACATTAGAACAAGGAAAAAAAAATAATCACAGATTTCATTTTATTATTCATACTAATCCAGAAATATAGCACTATCTATTCTGCAAATTCTAATTAATTTTTACAGGGATACCTAATTTGTGCATTTTATTAAAGGCATCGTCGATTTATATGAACAAAACAAAATATGTGAAATACAAAAGTGAAACCCCTATAAGCGCAAATAGTATCTCCTAAAAGAGAATACTTTTATTTTGACTTGGTATTTTTCTTAGATGTCTGGTCTCAATGCATCTTCAATTGAGGAACCATTCAGTTTGAATAATCACATAGAAAAGGAACGAGAATATACCATAGTGTAATACTGTAAAAAGAAGGCAATGTACAGTCTATTTGTTTAAAATCAGAGATAAAGGATGCAATCAATATCCATTAAATTAGATGGCAATTCTCAGCTCCTTGCCCCCCAATGTCGAGCTACTCACAAGACAGAAGTGGGGTGTGTGCCTTGAAAACAGATCTTTAGGCTCCTTCAGATAGCTTCAATGTCCCATTTACATGACATCAAGATAGGAACACCATAGATCAACATACAAAAAAAGAAATAGTATATAGCGTAATAACGTTTTATAAAATAAGTCAATAAAATCACATAAAATGCACACACATTAGTACAAAAAGTAAAAGCAGATACAATTCAAAGCAGCATATACACTCCTACCAGAAATGGTGCGGTTAATAGCAGTGTACAAGGATAAATTCACATGGGCCCTGGAATGAGTCCAAAGGTTATATTTACTAAACTGCGGGTTTGAAAAAGTGGAGATGTTGCCTATAGCAACCAATCAGATTCTAGCTGTCATTTTGTAGAGTGCACTAAAAAAATGACAGCTAGAATCTGATTGGTTGCTATAGGCAATTTCTCCACTTTTTCAAACCCGCAGTTTAGTAACTCTAGCCCTAAGTCACTGGAAGTTCCCCACAGCAAAGATGGTCAAATGGTAGGGTGTATTTTGTGCAAGATTAGAAGTTGGTATTTAGCTCTCCTGCTCCTGGTATTTAGCTAAGTACCAACTTCTAATCTTACTTATTGTTAATGTACTGTCTCACCCAAATGTTCAACGTAATAATGTTATTCAGAATTGAGTGAGGGGATGAGACAGTGAGTAAAAAATTACTTAATTTCATTAATGTATAATATCTATCAATTACTTAAATTTTACTTGTAGGGCAATTTCCTAAAGAGGGAGAAACTCCATATAAAAAACAAGGCTTTGCACTGAGAAATTTCTAAAATAATATTTGTTATACCAGGTTGATAAGGAAAAAAGTTATATATACACAGATGCAAAGATTTGCTAGTGACTAGGCGCTTATGCTTAGATTATATGCCTACACTATCACCTTTAGTAGCACAGTACTTAATAACATTAGACAAAGGAAGAAAGAGCTGAAAAAGTGAAAGTCAATATGTTTTGCAAAGGTCAGCATCTCCACAAACATTTTCAATTATCTGTGCTTTATCTCTATAGCTAGGAAAGCTTGTGAAATGTTTGAGTTTAGCCTTGGGCACTAGTTACAACTAGATACAAGCATAACAATTGCTCTATACAAATTCAATTAACCTCTACACTGTCTTTTTTCTTATTTAATACACAAACTTTTTATAGAATGCAATATACTTTGTTTTTCAGTGTACCCAAGTATAAGACAGGTGCACTGATATTGTTTAGGTGCACAAACAGTTGCCTATTACAACTCATAATTAACAACACGTTGCAAAGCAGTGTAAAATGTCAGACTGTTTGATCTCTGACAAGGTTCAGATGCCATGTGCACATGCCTCTAATGTTGTCTTGTCAACTCATCCTTTCGCTCATTTAATTATTGTATCATAGATGCTCATCCCAGGGCCATCTTTTCCATTGGGCACGATGGGCAGCTGCCCGGGAGCCCCACGGGCAAGGGGTCCCCATAGGCACGGCTCTTAATGAGAATAAATAATCCTGCAAAAGAAAAAAACCTGCAAAAAAATCCTACAAGGGTCATTGAGCAAGTACATCTATCTATCTCTATCTCTATATATCTATATCTATATCTATATCTGTATCTGTATACATCTATATATCTATATCTATATCTATATCTAGGGGCCCCGGTGCACTGCTTTGCCGTGGGCCCATAATGTTGTTAAGATGGCCCTGGCTCATCCATCATATTGGTGTTGCAAATATGAGCCAATTTTGCCACTGCTATTTGTTCAAATGTGCAAGCTATGCAAAGTTACCACTGTTGCACCCACAGCTCCATTACTGATGTAAAATAATAGATGTAATAGCATCACAAACATTCTATGCATTGGGCACACCATTGTAAATTACCTCCATAACATGGTGAAACAAGATATTCTCATTGATACATAAAAATGAACAGATAGCATGTGTGCTATGGTAAAAAAAATTCTACTTATTTGATAATAATTATTTAATGACTACCACATGCAGAACAATACATCCTCACAATGCCCCATATGCCTTCCATATATTATTATTATTATTATTATTATTATTATTATTATTATATTTGACTTATAAGGCACCACAAAGGGTCTGCAGCGCCGTACATTACATATACAGAAAACAGAGAACCAAGACACAACATGACACAGAAAGAACAAAATACATACAAACACAGGTGACAGGGTAAAGCAAATCAGATTATTTTTGGAACAGATAGTGAAAGGAATGGTAGAAATCAGCGAGAAGAAGGCCAAAGCTTAAGAAAACAGGGAAAACAGGGCTAGCGAAGCAGGCTAAGAAGTACAGAGGGTGATGGAATAGTAGAAGGAGCACACAAGGAAAGAGGGCCATGCTCATGAGAGCTTACATCCTAAAGGGAAGGGAGAGACACAAATAGGGTGGTACTAACTGGGGGAGAGAGCCAGGACAAGGAAGTTAGGAGGAGGACTGATAGACTTGAATAAAGAAAAGAGTCTTAAGGGCACGCTTGAAGCCTTTGAGAGTAGATGCTAATCTAATGGAACATGGAAGAGCGTTCCACAGCTAGGGAGCAGCCCGGGCAAAGTCCTGAAGGCGAGAGTAAGAGGAGGTGATCAGTGAAGTAGTGAGGCGGCAGACACAGGCAGAGCGGAGGGGGCGGGTAGGAGTGTAGGTAGAGATGAGCCTCATATACTACACTGTAAAGGTTTTGTCTTTTCCCGTCTATGCTCAGTTGAATGTGGAATTAACCTAGTCATAAGGGGCATGCCATGGAATCCTTCAAAGAAATAAAATTAACAAGTAAACATAATTTCTTTATTGTGTTTTAATGTGGGTCACCTCCTCTTGCACCCAGGCCAATAGCCACCGTTAGGCAGCTGCCTAGGACGCTGTATGATTCATTTTCCTCTCCCTCACTTACCTATTGTGTGTGTGTCTGTCTCCTCCCTATATATGTCTGTGACTGATAAGTCACATGGGACGAGCACCACATGACAGGTGCCGTCCTATGACTTCTATTAATTTATTTGTGGGGTGATGGTAGCGTATTAAATTCAATAGTGGGACCAATTAATTTAAGATGGGGACCTTTAATTTAATTCCTGGGGTGGTTTGGGGTGGTCTGCACTCACCAAATAAATCAATAATGCTGTTCTAACTACTTTTCTATATTAAAAACCGGGAATGTTAGTTCCACATATTGCAATATATGTTAAATAGCAGAGAGAACCCAATAGTATATGAATCTGTTAAAAATAAGCAAACAATCCTTCTTTTAATTGTGCAAGCAAAGTATACTGCATACTATCCATATTATCATTATATCATGCCCCTTATGTTCAAAAAGGCCACATAGGCTGTTCCTAGGGCAGCAGAGGTTCAGGGGTGGTAAATGGCTCACTTTGTGCATTATTGTTTTATGCTGTTCTTTTTTCTGTATTGATATTCAATTATGTACATAGTATAAATCCCACTTGCTTCAAAATTTCCCCACCTGACCTTGTGAGGGTGAAAATTATATTTTCTTTATTGATAAGTTAATTATAAAATGTTGTTATAACTTTAAATAATAAAGACCAGATATATTTCTGCTTGGGTACTGGAATCTGGAGCCAACGCCTAGATCAGTTATCTGCTAAGCAAGATAAGGAAACCCACCTTGATTTCCATACAATCTGAAGACTGCAAGGAGCCAACGCGTAGATCAGTCATCTGCTAAGCTAGATAAAAAAAGCTCACCTTTATTACCATATATGGACTTTAGCATCTGCTAAGCTATGCTTTACATTTATTGGACAACAACATAATTCTGTGTATATATGACTCTGAAACTTAACCACATGTCTGAGTTTCATTTAATACCCTCCAGTCCACTACAGATATGCTGTTATTAGGAAATCAGGCTATCAGAGGGGCACCAAGCCTCGGTACCCCGATAACCTCATATCCCCACTTGCCACAAAATGCAACCAAATGCTCTCAGAACACACTAGCTTTAAAATGCCATCACATTGTAAAAGTAATTTTAATGGAAAATACCATTTTTAGTACAATGCTTATGTATTATGTTTTTATAATCATAATTTTCAAATATATATATATATATATATATATATACAGTATTACTAACAGCTATTTATTTGAAAGTGTGTATGTGACAAAGTGCATTGTGTTTAGTTTATGAAACTAAAGACAGGAAACATCACATGATCCCATAGATTGTAAGCTTTGAGCATGGAGTCTTACCAGTCTTAACAGTACCAAAAGTAGATGAGGTACGAAAAAACCCCAGGATACCTAAGAAAATCTACACCAGCTGGTACTTGGCAACGAGTGCGTGCCACATCTGCTAATGATCATATAGGCATAGTTACAACAGATCAAGCGATGGGAATAATACAGACTCATCCTAAGAGAGTCTGGACAGTCCTGGGTGCAGCAGCAGAATAAGAGGCAAATAACTGTCTATATCCCATGGAGCAAAAGGGAATTGAGGTCACTAGCCACAGATTTTCCTGATCCTAGAGTTAATGTGCAAGCTTCATGCTGATTTGTACAGCAAGTTGCACTTCTACATGAACCGTTGCCAAGGGATTGGCAACAGCTCATTAGGGGTGTATTTCCTCATGGGCTCATAAAAACAAATAAGGTAGTCAGATATACAGTGAGCACCTAACAATGCCTGTACAGAAATGGAACATGAAGCAGCTGTTGCAAAGTTTCAAACACAATTAAGATCAATGTTTCCTCCAAAATTTGACTGATCAAAGTTATGTCAAACAAAACAGGAGCCCACATAGACAGTAAGTGAATACAAGAGAAAGCTAGAAGATAGCGCAGTACAGAACACAGGCATTAGGGATTTTAATGCAGAAGGACACAGAGAGTTATGGTAGGATTATTTATGGATGGGTTGCTGGAATCAATCAATTAAGGTCACACAACAATACCCACCATGGAGGAAGGAAAATTATGGTATAATTGTAGCACCTGCTATGCAACATAAGAGAAATGTAAAGATTAAGAAGACTAAAACAAAGGTGAAGTTAATGGCTTGTTAATGGAAGTTAAAGGTACAAAATCTGTAGCAGCTGTCACAGGGTCTAAATCCAACACCCAAGGGAGGTCAGAAAATGCTGTAACTGTGGAAAATTGGGCCATCTGGCAAGGGATTGCAGATGCCCTCCCAGACTGTCCCCAGGGACTAGGGCACCCTACAGACCTGGCTAGCCACCCCAAATATGGTGCTAACCATGATTCCAACCAGTGCCTCCATTGGACACTGTCGCAGAAGCCTTAGTCTCATGTCTCCTTGTAGTAACAGCTGCAGCATTATTGGTGGATAGGACCAGGGTCGGACTGGCCCGCCGGGGAGCTTGGATATCAGGCCCTGATGTCTGAAGGTTCCCCTCTTCATTGGTGGGGGAAGCTGGTACTTTTAAATAAAAATACTCACGTGATCGCAGTGCCGGCGCCCCTCCTCCCTGCTTCGTCCGCACTGAAAGTTTGGCGTGACGTCATCATGTCACGCCTGACATTCAGTGAGGGGCGGCGCAGAGAGGAACAAGCAAGAAAGAAGACAGATGACAAGAAGAGAAGAAAGAAGCTGATAGAAAAGGTAAGTGAAGGAACGGAAGCAAGGGGGAGCAAAGGCAGCATGGCACAGGGTGAAGAGGGGCAAAAGCAGCATGGCACAGGCTGAAGAGGAGCACAAAAGCAGCATGACACAGGGTGATGAAGGGGGGCCAGGATAAGAGGGGAGCAAAAGCAGCATGGCAGAGTGTGATGAAGGGGGACCAGGAGAAGGGGAGAGCAAAAGCAGCATGGAGGGTGCAGTGTGATCATAAGGGGGCACAGCATGGTGTTGAAGGGGCACAGTAATGAGTGTGTGATGGCACAGTGGGATTGTGGCAATGTTATGTTTGTGTGATAGGTAGTGGCTAACTAATGGGTGCTATTTTGCTTGTGGGGTTATTTTTGGGGAAATTTAATTTTATAGTGCTGACTATTAATTTAAGATGGGATGGTTTAGAAGCTATTAATTGAATGTGGGGCTGAGTTGGAGGAGCATGAGGTCTATTTATTAAATGTGAATATGAATTATTTAATGGCAGTGACAGTTGTGGGAAATAGGTATATCTATTATATGTAAATGCTACTAATTTATTGCTGGGGCTGTTGGAGGGAGGGAAATAGGTTTATTTATTAAATTGGAATGCTATTACTTTAATGTTGGGGCTGGAGGAAGGCCTAAGTAATAATCGTGGGTCCTATAGATTTAACGCCGGGGCTGGTTGGAATTTTCGAAATGTACCAATTTTTTTTTCCAATCAGGGCCCCCAACATACCAGGATCTAGACAAACCTCAACTAAATAAACCGGCAGTCACAGGTGGTGAAAGTGACAAGAACAGGTAGGAGAGAACAGGACAGTTTGTCAAATGTTTTGAATCTAGTGGGATAATCCCGATTTTTGGTGACTGTTCTACCCAAGCTAAGGGGCAGGCCAAGTCTGTGTACTCTTTATGTACACACTGCATTCTTTATATACTACACTATGGTGCTAGCTGTCCTTTGTGGGCTTACCACACCCCCTCTAGTGGTCTGGTTACGTCTCTAGTGGCTAGCCACATCCCCTCTAATGGGCCCCTACCATTGTATTCCCCCTGTGGGCCTTTCAAGCCCCAGTCCGACACTGGATAGGATACTAGATATAGTGCTCCAACCTATACTTCATCTGTATGTTCCCCATGCAGTTGATAGATTACTTAACAAAACCAGGCATGTTTCTGATGCTAGATTCACTCGCTGGGAATTTGTACTTCTCACTCCTACCAACATTTTCATACATCGCTTGCTGCAACACTTTTAACCCTGCTACTTGCTTCCATATGAGACCCAGTCTCACATGTGGGTGGGGGGTGTTATGGCAACATTGACGGAAAAAGGACGTATGGGATCATGATTGCAAAACATTTTTAGGGCAATGTGTTCCTGTATGTGCAGACATGTTCAGCACTCCCATACTGTACGCTGAGTTAACCATTTTTACTGATGGGAGTTGCCATAGACAATCAGAGGATGGTACATTATGCACAGGTTATGCAACCACCACTGAGTCTGTGATCATAGAGGCAGAATTGCTAGGACCTCCACATTCAGCTCAAGTAGCAGACTTGATAGCCTTAACCAGAGCCTGTTAATTAGCTAAAAATAAACTGAATATATACACAGGCTCATGCTATGCCTTTGGTGTAGTGCATGATTTTGCTGAGATATGAAAACAAAGGGGCTATCAAACTGCATCTGGCACACCAATAGCACATGCAAAACAGGTTGCTGTTCTAAAGTGTCAGGCACATACTAATCCGATAGATACAGTGGCACAAGGAAAGAGGCTTGATGACAAAACAGCAGCATGTAATAGTTTCAAAGATGACATTTGAACTTGTTAAATTTGAAAAACTACTTGCAATGCAAAAGTGTTCCCTTATGCAGGAACATACTAGCTGGAAAGTAGACGGATGTGTGCCTTATCCAGATGCTGGACTGTGAAAGTACTTAAGTGCTGATTTTGAGCGTTTCATACACAAAATAACTCTTAACATGCCCAGAACTGGCAGAAACGTCCATGAAAGCACTCCTGTTCCCTGCACTTGCAAAGTACAATTAAGATTGCCTACGTTTGCGGGGACTGAACTGGGAGGGGAAGGGACATTTTTCTGTAGTCAATGTACAATAGGGGTGTGCCAAATGCGAGTAAATGCAGCCATGACCAAATCAAGCACTGCATACATCAAAGTTACTAGTTTTTCTGCCGTATCTCTTGCACCAGCTAACAGAATGAGTCCTAGAGATGTCAGTATAATATGCATGTGTCTGCAAACACGACCAACTGTAAACATTTATTTTATGCTCAGTAGACATTAAGACCATCCTAATAAATGTATTTGATGGGGGGAAAAATAAGAAAACCCCCTTTTTTAAAAAATGTTCACTGTTTTATCACTAATGCTTATTTTATAAAGAATATGTGCTTTTCCCTAATGTTTCTATAAGTAAATTTTGAAATTGTGTATAATTGTAAAGTTTTAAGTAAATGAACATAAACACCAGAGAGTTGAGTTTGGACATTCTGAAAAAAGTGTATTAATAAATCCACATAAAACACATATAAAGCAAACTGAACATAACAATTAAATGTGTTTTTTGCTGGCGCTTCTGGCCCATTGTATCACATTAGGCTAGATGTTGAACTTGGCTTCTGTTTACCTGTGATGTGGTAGGCAACAGTGTAGAAGAAGCAGAGGTCATTGGGGCAGCAGAGGATGGCGGTGTGACAGACAATATAGGGGCAGAAGTAGATGTAAGGTGTGCAGAAGTGGCTGGAGGGTGTCCAGAAGGGACTTGGGAGAAAGAGGTGGCTGGGGGGTAGGCAGATGTAGTTTGACAATAAGAGACTGATAGTGATAAATTATGTTGTTGCAAAAATGGGTTTGGGCCAAAAGAATGCATTTAGGTTGACGATGGTAGTGGGGCAGCATTGCAAAAATGGGGATTTTAACCATAGGAAAATTGTGTTTGATGTTGTGGCAGAGAGTCTTGTGTGGGTGGTTATGACGATGGATAGGAGTAAGGTATTGTGCTAATGGGGAAGGAGCCATGCCATTGATCTGCGTTATTATGTTACCTCAAGCAAAAGACTTTTTAGAGGCTGAGAGCTGCCGGGTGGTGGTGCCTCTTCACCACCAGCTGGACCAATACCTCCACCTCCTGTGATGTAAAATTGGCCTTCCTCCACTTCGTGGCTGAAGCAAAGGTGCCTGAGGGCTGACTCTGCCCTGACAAATAGACAGACATTAGTAACAGTACTTTTATGCCCTGTAAAGTGGCTCACATAGATGCTACTCACCAAAAGAAAAGAATGGAAGACAGACTGTAGACCGAGAGATGTCTCTAAAAACATACAAAGCAATGTAGAAGCTCAGAATTCTGTGGAGATTCTAAATCACAAAATGTCAGGTGAATGGCAAATGAATAACTGCTTTTAAATAGAGCAGGTGCCTTCTCCTGTGATAGCCTATGTAAGAATGGCTAGGCATTGTCAGGCCCCTAATTGCCTGGATAAAGTTGATGACTGAGAATAATTGACTAGTCAAACATCTTGCATATGGTATTGAAGGCATCTGCGAGTGACATGCTTACACTCATAAGTGCACTGAGAACCAATCAGTGCTTGGAATATTGAATGCTCATTCACTTACAAACATAAGGGCTAGCATGTTTGCCCGTGCTGAGGTACAGGTGCTCACCGCAGCCATGAACAACCTGTATGGAACTACAAGTCGGTACATCACAAAAGGGGACAAACTGCGGTTGTACAGGGCTGTCTGCATGCATTTGTGGTTCCAATTGAATTGAAGCCCTTGCTAAAGCTCAGCAGGAACATATAGCCAATTGCAGAAAGAATTAAAAGATTATGACGCCACTGCTGCACAAGTTTCTCGTCCACTATTGCCTACAAAATTCAGTGGCAATCGTTGTTTATACAGAGGCTTCTTAAACCAGTGCAACATTTATTTTCACATGCTACCTACACAGTTCAAAGATGATAAGATGAAGATCTTCTTCATAATTAATCTCCTGATAGGGGAAGCCCTAGCCTGGGTCTCTCCTTACATTGAGCAAGACAGTGCTATTCTGAAAGATCTGGAATCTTTTACATCCGCTATGGGGCAAGTCTTTGATGATCCTAATCGATGTGCCACTGCTGAAGCTAAACTCCATAGACTGCGACAAAGAAAACGCTCGGTGGCTGAGTATACTGCTGAATTCCGATGCTTGGTTGCAGATACCACATGGAATGATTCTGCAAAAAAAAAGCCAGTTCCGTCACGGCCTTTCTAAGCAAGTAAAGAATGAACTGACCAGAGTAGACACCCCTGATGATCTGGATGATTTTATTCAGCTGTGCATGTATTGATCAAAGGCTAAGTTAGAGGAAAAATGAAAGATTAAGAGCGTTTGGTATCAGCAGTAATTTTCATCAGTTTAATAGACCTACAGTGTTCAAAGGTGCACCATCAGACAATCCAAGCGTCTCTCCCGAACCAATGCAAATTGATGTAATTAGGAAACCACTCCGTTTTAATGAGAAACAGAGACGTCGGGGAGGAGAATCTTTGTTTATATTGTGGTGATCAAGGACATTATGCCTTTACTTGCCCAAATAAGATTTGCCAGACCATCGCTATGACTGACTGTAAGCAAATGGACTCCAAAGAGTCTAGTCAATCCAGTCAATCCAGTTCCATCTCGCAATCACTTAATCCCTTGGCTCATAAAACCAGAGATCCTCTGCCGCAACAATCACATTTTGTTCTCCCAATAATGCTTTAATCCGGGTCTCTTTTCATTTGCAGTCTGGCTATGCCTGACTAGGGTGCTGGTGGCAATTTCATGGATATCACCTTTGCACAGGAAAACTCCATTGAATCAGAGAGTAAACAAGCTCCTGTAAATCTGGAGAGGGTAGATGCAACCCCTTTGTCTTCTTGGCCAGTAACTCACGAAACAATCCAGCTGCAAATGACTATTGAACCAGGGCATCAGGAGGCTATAAGCTTTCATTTGATTGCTTCACCTAAATTTCCCATAATACTGGGAATCCCCTGGCTGTCTACCCATAATCCTTCTGTCAACTGGGATACTCGCACTTTAGCCTTTGCTTCTGAGCACTGCAAACTAAACTGCCTATCTAGAGCTGTGATATCTGTAGACCAGCAGGTCACCGAACTTCCTTCTAAAGATTTGAAATTGCCTGCGCAATACAGTGAATTCTCAGATGTCTGTGATAAAAAGAATGCAGAAATATTACCTCCTCATCGCCCTTATGACTGACCCATTGAGCTGTTACCAGGATCATTCATACCTTTTGGGTGACTTTATTCTCTATCCGAACCGGAGTTAAAATTCCTTCGTGAATTTCTGGATGAAAACTTAAACAAAGGCTTAATTCGCCATTCTACTTCTCCTGCTGGTGCCACCTTATTCTTTGTTGAAAACAAAGATTCTACCTTACGCCCCTATAGGGAACTCAATAAGATTACAGTCAAGAATCGTTATCCACTCTCCTTAATTCCTGAATTGTTGGAGAGACTACAGAAGGCAAAGATCTTTGCAAAGCTTGATTTGCGCAGAGCATACAATCTTGTTTGTATTCGACGGGGATGAGTGGAAAACCACCTTCCGGACAAGATATGGACATTTTGAGTCTTTGGTCATGCCTTTTGGCCTATGTAATGCCCCTGCAACTTTTCAGCATTTCACCAATGATGTCTTAAGAGACTTATTAGATCAATTTGTTGTTGCCTATCTGGATGACATTCTTATATTCTCCAATAATCTGGAGGAACATTGCAAGCATGTGTGTACTGTATTCGAAAGACTTCGGAGGAACCAATTGTACATCAAATTGGAAAAGTGTGAATTTCAACAAGCCAAGATTCAATTCTTAGGATACATAATTTCCCCTGATGGTCTGAGCATGGATCCCAGTAAGATTGATGCAGTCATTAACTGGCCTGTACCTAAGAATGAAAAACAAGTACAATGGTTTATTGGTTTTGACAATTTTTACTGAAAATTCATAAGAAACTTTTCTGGAATCGTTTCTCCTATTACGCAGCTTACAAAGAAGAGCGTTCCTTTTGAATGGTCACCTGAAGCTCAAGAAGCCTTTACCCAACTTAAAACTCTTTTCACATCAGCACCAATTCTGATACATCCAAATCCTGAATTACCCTTTATTGTCGAAGTTGATGCCTCTGATTCTGCAGTGCGAGCAATTCTTTCTCAACGTGTCGGCGAGAAGATGTTGTTGCATCCTTGTTCTTATTTTTCTCGCCAGATGACATCAGCTGAGAAAAACTAAGTTATTGAGAATAAGGAATTACTGGCCATTAAGTGTGCTTTCTCAGAATGGAGACACCTTCTTGAGGGTTCTATCCACCCCGTGACAGTCCTTACTATTCACAGAAATCTTGAATTTTAATGCACTGCTAAACAATTGTCTCCTAGACAGACCAGATGGTCTTTTTTCTTCTCTCACATTAACTTCATAATTTCTTACCGACCCGGATCCAGAAATGGCAAAGAAGATGCACTCTCAAGAATGTTCTCCGAGCCGCATCTAGAAGAAAATTCTGGAAAGACTATTCTACCTAAGCACAACTTCTTAGGGGCAACTGTTTCTACAGATTTACTCTCTCTTTTGAAGAAAGGTTATGACACTGATCTTTTCCTCAGAAGTCCTTCTTCAGATGTTAATTTAACTTTTCATAATGGCTACTGGACTCAGCTTCATCGCCTTTATGTAACCGAGTCAGTATGAATTGAAGTATTGAAATTAGTCCATAATTCCAAACCCGCAGGACATTTAGGAGTATACAGGACTCAAGAATTTTTGACTCGTTCCTTTTGGTGGCCAAAGTGTAAAAGCAATGTTAAAAAATATGTTACATCGTGTCTGACATGTGCCCGAAACAAGATTCCTCGCTCCTCACCACTAGGTTTGCTACAACCTCTTCCCATTTCATTTCGTCCCTGGAGCTCTATCTTTATAGATTTCCTAGTTGATCTACCTCCTTCGAAAGAGATGACAACAATTCTTGTGATAGTGGACCGTCTAACTAAGATGGCTCATTTTATTCCTGCTAGAGGAGTACCCACTGCTGAACAGACTGCAGAGCTTCTAATTCAGGAAATATTTAGGCTTCATGGCATCCCTGATGACATAGTCTCTGATCGAGGTGTTCAGTTCACTTCTAAGCTCTGGAAAAGTTTTTGCACCGCTTTGGGAATAAAAATGAATCAGTCCTCGGCTTTCCCCCCACAGTCTAATGGACAGACTGAAAGAACTAATCAGACACTTGAACAATATTTAAGATGTTTTATTAGTTACCTTCAAGATGATTGGATGAATTTTCTACCCACTGCTGAATGTTCTTACAATAACTCTGAACGCAGTTCCATTTCCCAGACACCTTTCTTTGCTAACTTTGGACTCCATCCAACATTTATTCCAAATCTCCCGGTTTCCACATAAATTCCAACGGCGACAGAATCAGAACATTACAAAAAGTTCAATAAAGTCTTATTGAAAATTTGAGAGAAGCTCAGGCTGACAAGCTGCCAATAGACACCGTAGAGCTGTACCCAATTTTCATGCTGGAGACAAGGTCTGGCTATCCACTAAAAACCATAAACAGTGGATACCCTCACCAAAATTGGGTCAAAGGTTTATTGGGCCATTCAAAATTCTATCCCAAATTGGTCAAGTTGCCTACTGCTTAGCTCTTCCTGCCTCTATGAAAATACATCCGGTATTCCATACATCCCTGCTCAAACCATTTCGAGACAACCCCTTCCCTGTCCGGATTTCAACCCCATTACCACCAGTCATGGTGGAAGGAGAATAAGAGATTATTGTTGAAGAGATCCTGGACTCCAGAATACACAGAAATAGATTACAATATTTGGTAAAATGGAGGGGATATGGTCCAGAAGAAAATTTGTGGGAGCCTGCAGAAAATGTCCATGCCTCCAGATTGACTGCACTGTTTCACCAGAGACATCCTGGCAAGCCAGCTCCTGAGACATCCAGAGGACGTACTGGAAGGAGGGGACTACTGTTAGGATTTAAACCAAGGACTTCTATCTCTGTGGACTGCTGCTCTGCTGACTGAGCAATTCTGGCTGCTGGACAGTTCCTTGCCTTTATTCGGGGTTCTAGATCAGTTCCAGTGTTCTCCTGATCTTCCAGCATGCCTTAGTTCCACCCCTTGACTTCCTATAAAAGAGTAGCCAGTTCCTGTCTCCAGTGCCTAATTATTGTGCTCTGTGCCTGTGTTCTAGCTCCTGCTCCTGTTGCTAATCCTGTCTACCAGCATCTACTACACATGTACCGCCCACGGCTTGCCCTCCACTTTGCTTCTGCATCAACCTTTGTACCTCTACGCCTCTCTGTGTACCGAACCCGGCTTGTTTTACCTTTATTCCATCTCATCTCCTGTTAACCAGCCTTCCTCCCTGCCACTGGGCTCCTATCCACTCTTCGGACCGTGACAGTCATATTTATTTCAACAGACCACCTGGCCATGCTCCTCTTGTTACACTTGCAACAGCGACTAAGTGGGGTTATGGTGGAGCACTAGGAGGAGGAGCAGAAGGAGGGCCATGAGGTGGAGGCTGTTAAAGAATGTAAGCATCTTAATGTAATAATGTTGGATATTTTTGGAGGTTGGGGGACCAGCATTAAAATGTAGTCATCAGAAAGCCTTGATTTCACACATGCAATTTAACCTTTGCCATTCTACAGGTGTCTGATATGATGGGCCTAATAAGTGATTGTCGTCAATCAACTCCCCCTGCCCCCCAGGCCACCCCACAAATATATATCTGCATGTGCTACCAAAATTATTAGTACTCTGGCTACTATATGAACCTTTGCAGAGCGTTTAAAGTAATATAACACTTCAGACCTCTGCTGAGCCCAGCAAATGTGTATACAAAGTGCACCAATAGAAGCAATTATGTTGTGAAAATAACCTAAGCTTGCTAATCTAATTTTTTTTTTTTAACAGCTCAACACGACAACCATATTAGTAGCCCAACTCACCCAGATTCCAGACCCCCTCACCTGCTTTCCATCCCCCTGACCTGGCTTCCAGCTCCCTTTTGTATTTTGGTATGCATTGACATGTCTTCCGGATGGATTCAAGCATGGCTGGGGGTGGCCTGCACTGCCACTTTCACTGCAAAGAAAATCATTCAAGTATTTGTGTGCACATATGGGTTACCAAAGTGATAGAGGTACACATTTCACATGGCGCATATTGCAGACAATGTGTGTGATCTGATAGGAATATATTCGAAACGGGATACACCTTACAGACTATAAGCATCAGTAAATGTAGAAAGAATAAATTGGGTCTTTAAGAACAGGTTAGGAAAGATTCAGAAAGATACATGAATGTTGTGGCCACAAGCCCTTACTTTGTGCTTCATAGCATTAGGACTACTCCAAAGCCACTCTTAAACCTTTCACCCTATGGGAGAGGGTTTGGAAAACTTCCATATCATATTTTTTGCCTTCAAACAAACATTAGTCTTCAGCAAGACATCACCACACAATAAGTAATCCAAATGGCTAAGCAATTGTGGGGGATGCACTCAAAACTTGCAAAAGTCCAACCAGAGCCAGTCATTGGGACGGTCATAAGCTCCAGTCAGGGCATGATGTGATGAGAAACTTTTTACCTTCTGTTTCCCTTTCAGATCACTGGGAGGGTCCATGGGAAGTGTTGCTCACCATTGACACTTCTGTGAAAGTTGCAGAAAAAGACTTGTGGGTGTATGCATCACACTGCAAGAAGGTTGACTTGGAGAAATTCAAAGTTGTAACTCCTGAGTTAACAAAAGAAGATCTCAGTTTGCAGACTCTGCTTGAAGATGGAGCAGAGAAAGATAGCCAGGAGGAGGAGTGAGTGGTGGTGGTATGAGGAACTGTGCACTTTGATGTTTGGAGTCATCTTGATAACAATTTTTGTTATAGCATAATTTGTATTTTTTGGAAGGTCAGTGGGTGATGTTGGAGTAGGTAAGACTAATTTGACAAACAGTTATTTAGAAAATTAAATTCTTGACCACCCTGAATCAGAAAGACAATCTAACTCTAGGTAGTATAAAAAAAGAAAAGAGAAGCGCTAACAGATGGAATGAAAATACGTGTAGACAGAGGGGAAAAAAGCGTAAGAATAAACAACATTATAGGTTCAGAGTCTAAAGAAAAGCAAGTACAGATAATAGGAAATGTGAAGGGAAGGGAAATGCATGTGGTGCTGTCACAGTCCCACTGACAAAGAACCCAACTCACTACTATATTTATACCAAAGAATAGGGAATGATTTAAAAAAACAATAATTATTGGATTTGGACCAAAGCACCCCCTAGCTCAATGGTATTTCAGTGGGTTGCAGTACCATTAACTTTAGATGAAATCAAGGGAATGAATTACTCAGAATGAATGAATTACTCAGAATGGAAAAATATTACAATTTCTAAAGGTGAACCACATGTATGGATTTCTCAAATGTATAGTACACCAGAGGTTTCTTTTGAACCATTTAGGAGAAAAAGCTATACATATGTAGACTGTGAAACTAAAATTAACATATCTAGTATAGATATATACACACAAGGACTTATGGAGACCTCACCAGATATGTATGAAGACCTAATTTATAGCATTAATTAATGCAAATGCCTAGGAAACTCCTAGGGGGTGCTACCAAAAACACTTAATTAGTAAATAGAACAAAGAGGAAAGGAAAGAAGTGTAAGGGAGGGGCACTCCAATAGGTCTATAAATAAAACATATAGTTTAATGGGTATGCATTAAAATAATCTGGTTAGATAAAGAGTGAAATATTAAAAATACATGTGAAAGAACAAACAGTGTTGAGGTGAGTTAAAATGCAAAAATAATTTGCATTGCCTCTGCTACATATCAAAAAGCACCTTTATAAGTGCAAAGATCCCAGCTTATAGAAAAATGCTCCAAAATTAGATTTAATACCATAGAGGGTAGGAGAAGCCCAAGGTATTCCTAGCGATGTTTAGGTGATATGATCCAATAATATTGGCATCACGGAAATAGAAAAAAGTTGTATCAATGATCTCCCTATGATCGCGGGTATATGTGAAACCCTGCCTAGTAAACAACTGTGGAGCGATCAGAAGGAGAATAGTGCTAAGAATAAGCTGCAAGTAGCATGCTGACAGTAACGAGGCAAAACGCCAACGCCCGTTTCGCTCTGTGGCTTTTTCAAGGCTGCAGCAGGGGGGGGATATTGACAGCTCTTAAATAGCGAAGAAAGTGGATGTGTTTGGTGACACACATCCAGAATGGTCCAATCAGAGTAGGGGCCGGATCAATCCATTGATTGGCATTGATATTGGACAATAAAGTGCGTATGGTGTTGATAACAGAGGAGTCTATGCGATCGTGAATGTTATGATTCTATTCATTTAATGCAAATACCTAATAACTGTGTAGTCTCAATAATAGAAGCGCAAAATAGGCGGTTTAGCCCTAAATTTAGATAACATATTATTTAGAGAGAAAACTATCAATGGGTACTAGTATTTATATTTGTGAAAATCATTCATCCAAGTTCCGGTTGAGACCCAAGTAAAATCTGGGCTAATAAACCAAGGGAAGTGTTTACCATTTACATTTTCTACTGTCTTAATACATGACTATGTATGGGAGTGAAAAACACTCTGTTATATATGTGGAAACAAAATGTTGTGACCAGACTGTATCTATATCATTGGGGTTTTAGGTTAATACATTTCCATTTGAACAACAATATAGTTAAATGTTTTGTGCTGCAGAAAAATGGCAGCTCCAAATTAACAAGAGAGGTAGGTGTGTTTAATGGCATAATTCCGGATAGTCCATCAGAGCAAGGGGGACGGATTTATCCATTGATTGGCATAAGTATTAGCCAATAGTGGGCATACAATGTTAATAGTAAATAAAAGGGAAATATGTGATCCTAGATATTATAAATACAATGAAGTATCATAGATGGATGTTAATTGTATAATCTTAGGACACTAGTACTAGACCCTAAATTAAGGTGAATACTATAAAGTTTTAATAAACTAATAGGAATCATAAGTATAATTGTGATAATTATGATAATATCATTGAGGTCCAATTGGAATCCAATAAATGAAAATTAGTGGACCTAAAACAAAGGTATGTTGAAAGGTTAATTAAACCTAAATGCTACTGTTATATTATTCCCCATATGGGGGAATCCCATGTGACAAATAGGGTTTATTTTTCCCTCTATCTACCTGCATATGTGTACAGACAGGTAAAGAGTACCCTGTCATACATAGGCTGACAAATGTTAAGATCTAAACTGTGTATAATAATGTTTGATTAACTTGAGTGAACACTGATTGAGTATAGTGTCCCATTGATCAATAAAGATCTGGTTGTCCTGACCAAACGTGGGTACCTTATTGAGTCTAAGACCCCTGGGAATTCTATTAACCTCCAAATATGTTTGTAAACATTTGATATCCCACCATGCCTTAGTCTCCTTTACCAATAATTTTTCCACATCCCAGAATAACTGATCCAATTCTTCATTTTTATCAACTTTCTCTAGATTGTCATCAAAAATCTTTTGACTTAGATTATTCCTTGAATTAATCCTGTTTGCTGATTTCCACATTATATAATATAGAAACGAGAGTGTAAGCAGCCAATATCTAAAAAAACCAGAAGCAATACAATCAAATAAAAGATATATCTGGCGCTAATCACCACAGCGTAACAACTACAAATCAGAATAATATGATATCAGTCCCACATACAAAGTCCATGAAAATCACTTGACTTCTATACGAGTGGCAGCCTCAATAACCTGAAACCAGATGGTTGGTCCGGACAAGTACAATGCTGTAACACAAGAACAGGCAGGGTGCCTCTAAGTGGAATATCAAATATACAAGGTGGAAATGCGTAATAATATGCGTACCGTAAGGTAAGCAGCAATGGATTTCTAGGAGAAGATGGAGTAGTCTCTGCTATACTTGTAGTCCTCCAAAACTCCACCAATCAGTAAAACAATATGGAAAGAGCAAACATAGTATAACACTGAGATGTAGTTGGTAAGGGCCGTTCACCAAATACCCCACAATCCTATGGAGTGTCTGAGATTGTTGTCTCAGATTATCATATACAGGACACCCAAATGAGTGCAACAAGTGTGTAATAAAAATCTGCGTACCAGATATCATGAAGTATCTCACGTCTGATGGGTACTTAAAACATATGCAACACCAATGACTTCATAATCCCAGCCTCATTCAAGTGGCAAAAATGTATAAGATTGAAAAAAGAAGATAATTTGGTATGCATAGAAAAAATTTATTAAAAATGTAAAAAAAGCACTCACATGAGGTAATGGAAATAACGCTGGATACAGCTCAACGCGTTTCGTCTTGTAACACCCAAGACTTCATCAGCAGCAGAAGATATACATGTTACATATACTGCGGCTATTTATAACAAAGCCGCGCCATATTGTCACATGCGCGGTGACCGCCACTCAGCGCGCATGCGCGGAAGGTGAAACTAACTTTATTGCTAAAAGAGCAAAAATGGAAGGGGCTAGAAAGAGGTGTTGCCTAATTTACTAACCAATTCTACTATGTGGCCTAACTTTTCTGTGGAGCATCACACAGATCCAATTGTATCATTAATAAATCCCCTATGACTCTGTCCATCTTCTGATACCAAACACGCCTAAATACAGTGTATTTGGAGAGCTTATACTCATTTTCTTAACTTCTCTGTGGGGCAGAATTCTTAACTTGACTTATGAGCTGCTCTTCATCATGCTATTGAGGAATATGTGGTTGATCATTAATTTAATTGATTTTATGTGGCATATTTTAAAACTGAATTATTTTTGTCTATATCACATATAGGCTATGTCAGCACATGGCCTCTTTGAAAAAGACAACATGCTGAGTGGTTCCTAAAAGTCTATTCAGGTGTCACAACTCCATTCCAGGCCAGGATATATCTCACCGCAGGAGCTCTTTGAAGCTGCCACAGGTGACACTCCTATCTTCTCACACTGGAATGTTCAGAGTCATCAAATACATTTACATCTGACTTTCTGTCTTCATGTTTTACACTTTAGTAGCTAAACCTATCAATGGATTCATTTGATATAACATATTTGCACTGCAGTTATGATTTTAGGCCTTATCCCTGACCATTATGTGATGGGTTAGCCCTTATAAATAACTGTAAGTTTTCTGATGACACCCAGCCCCAACATACACCCAGCCCCAACATAATTCTTGTTCATGTGATCAGTTAGTTTGTGTCAGTATGTATTAGAAATGTGTGTGTGTGAGAGAGTGAGTGTGTATCAGAGTCAAGCTTTGCATAATAGGGGCAATAGAGGTGAAAGTTTGGTCATCTATATCCTTGAGTTCACTTTTGGGTAATACACAGTCCACCGGTTATGTCCTCCCATCCAGGCTGCTGTACATTGTGATGTGCTTCCCAATTATATGTATATATTCTCCGCCCAGACTGTACATTTTGGTGCTCCTCCTTATATTTATATGTTTCCCTTTCATGCTGCCAGACACTCCATCTGCCACACTCCCCCCTCTCTGCTGCCAGACAGCCCCTCTGCCACATCCCCTCCCCTCCCATCCCCCCTGCTGCCAGACATCCCCTCTGCCACATCCCCTCCTCTCCCCCTGCTGCGAGTCTCTCCATCTTCCACAACCCCTTCCACGTTCCCTGCTACCAGTCACTCCATCCTGCCACTGGCCCCACCAACAGAGATTACAATGAAATTTGATACAGGTAAATGCATGTATAATATTTTTATATTTTACTTTTATTATAAATATATTTTTATTTTCTAGGATACTGGTGAAATTTGTTTAAAATAGAGATAATATATAAATATATAAAGTATCATATACAATGGTATTTTTACTAACTAATTCAAATGAATAAAGTCAATTTTTTTCTATTGGTACTAGTTATTTATACAAACACCACTGTGGCTTGCTGGTGCTGTGCCACTTCTTCCACTTGAGCCACTATCTTCAAATCTTCTGCTGCCTGGCTGATGTGATGACTTATTTGCTGACTCCATGCCAGCTGCGGGGGATTTGAAAAATGCAGTTGAAGTGGAAGAAGGGGCACAGCACTGAGGAACTAAAGTGGTGTCCATATAATTACCAAATACCACATGCCCTAAAGTGGCTGGCCTCACTCCGTTAGCTGGCCATGCCTCTCCTGCGCAAGCAATATTTTATGGACCCCTGCAATTGCATGCCCCTGGTGGGCCCTTCATGCCCCAGTCCGACACTGCGGTTGTGTCACATTTATAAATGACATACCATGCTTCACTTGGGCTTGTGTTGCATCAATTCACCTTTGCACACTGATTAAGATTGGTGTCACGTGGGTGCCTTGAACAACTTGAAATCAGTTTTTTTGCTGTGGAAGGAAAAGCCTTTATGATTACCTTGATAGAAGGCAGGTGACATGTAGGTTTGCACACTTGCTTTGAAGTAATGCTCACTGTGGATTGGATGGTTCATAGATGTGGGCAGCGCCAGTGGTGTAACTGACTTTCAGTCACAGCTTTTTGACCTGTATCAATCAATCAGGACATGGTACTGATGGTGTGGTAAGAGCTGCAGCTGCCTTAAATGACTGGGAAGTTAATACTCTACCTTTTAACAGAGGTGCTGTGTAATGTCATGTTATCAGTAAACAATGTATTCTATCACTGTGCCTTATGTAAAAAAATATTTTGAGGCTTTTGGCCATCTGTGCACATGGCCTGAAGACGTTGCTGTTTCTATCCTGTGAACTGTGATTAACCCTTCTACAGAAAGATTTCTAAAAATCCAAATGCAACTTTTTTCGTTGTATTCTATTTTATGCACCTTTTGCTATTACTAATTATTTTCTCATACACATGTACAGATACCCACATCAAGATTAAAAAGCGCACACTTTTCTGTGTTTTAACGCGTTGAAGCATTATGATTGTTTTTCAGTAGAGTTGGATTGGTTCACTCCTCTTTGAGCAGTGTCCAGTTTAGCCTGCTTTGCTGTTCTTATTTGACCTATATTTCTACACGGAGCTCCACACAAAGCTTGGTTTGGATTGGCAGGAGAGACAGGAATGCATCTGTGTGCAAAATGTGTTTTTTTTTTAAAATCAACTAACAAGAATGCGCAAATGTCCTTGTTTTTCAGACATGTCCACTTTGCATTTCCAACATTGTATGTATTTGCATACTTTATATAGAAAGTGGTCACAATAGATGGCTGTGACAATGGAATACCTTATCATATTATTTATATAACTGTCAAGTTTTTTGTGAACACTAATATCCAGGAACAGTCCAAGGTTTTAAAGATTAGTGCCTGGAACATTATTCTGAATATTGAATGTGTTTGTTATTATCTTTTTTTTTTTTCATTTGAACTTTCTAAGCTTATATTTGTTAACGTTTAGTATTTAAATATTGAAAATGTAAATGATATCAAAATTAAGTAAACATGCCAATAAATGGAATGTGGTGCGCCAAGGTTCACCTAGTCAGTACTACATGTAACGTGTTTAGAGGCACTTGCTCTATCTGACTACTTTAGAGTCCACAATCACATGCATTTTTTAAAATTTATTTTACAGCACATACATATTCAATGTTTGTAAAATGCATTTATATATTCCTCAGAATATCGCGTCTGCGACATTTTTACAGAATCTCCACTGATTTTTCCTTGCACCTCATAGTGGTGCAAGGAAATACGAGCGGATATTTTACCGTAGTAACAGTAAAAATGTGCAGCCACGATGTTCTGAGGAACATTGCGGCTAATTGAATTCCCCCTGTCCATATTGTTAACATACCCATTTGTGTTTTTATTTGTATTGCGTTCCATTGCTGTAATGTCAGTTTCAGTATGCACCTTGTTTCATTTGAACACATTGCAAAGCATACAAACGTCAGTGAAAACAAAAGTAAAACATAAATTAATTATTAATATGTATTGAACAGGCTTGCATGTGATGTATATTTTTAGAAACACAATTTACTAAGAAACACATTTAAAACACCAGTGGGTAAGTACCGTTAAAAATGATGTTTAGAAATGAACATTAGATAAGAAGGCGTTAAAATATAGCAGCCGTTCCCCCCTTTGTTGTCCACAATAAAACATGACTTATTGACCTGGGGTTCTCTGTACATCTCGTGGTTCGGAAGGATCAATACCATTAAAATGAATGTCTTACCCAGACTTTTATATTTATTCCAGACCCTTCCGGTCAAAGTCCCTGATTCTTTTTTGAGCTCTATTCAATCTATGTGCGGTGGGTTTGTGTGGCAAGGTAAGAGACCCAGACGTAGTAAACTTTGTTTAGCTAAATCTAGATATAACGGTGGTCTGGGCCTCCCCTTCTTTGACAAATATTACCAAGCTACACAATTGACTCATCTCATTTCTTGGCTCTCACCACTGGGACTCAAGAAGTGGGTGGATATTGAAGAATTGTTTGTCTCCAGATATAGGAGTTCGCTTCTTACCTTGGATCCCTAGGAGTGTCAGACCAGCCTCAGCCTTTGTTACGCCCTCCATCCGTTTTACGCTGGAGGTATGGGACAAATTGAACAAAAAATATACACTGGCCCCATACCCCTCGCCTCTCACCCAGCTGTGGAGACACCCTCGTTTCTAACAGGGGTGCATCAATGCTTTTGCTTACCCTTGGAGGCAAGCAGGGTTAGACCGATTCTTTCATTTGATGGGTGAGCATGCTCCACGCTCTTTCACAGACCTGAGCGAGAGACACGCACTTCCAAGCAACCTCTACTTTCATTATGTGCAAATTAAAAGCTTTATTCAAGCCCAGACTCATTCATCTAGGTTGCGGTTGCCAACACCCTTCGAGAGGCACTGTATTTATAGTCCGGGTCGCCGAGGCTATATATCAATCCTATATAGTTCTCTCGTGACCTCCTCATCCCCTCCTAAGGAACCGTTTGAGCAGGCTTGGGAACAGGATCTTGGGGTGACCCTAGACGAGGAGAGATGGTCGCTCATTCGTGAAAGAATTTCGAGGTCATCTATTAATACAGCTATCCGTGAAAACTCATACAAGGTCTACACCAGATGGTATATGGTCCCTGAGAAACTCCATTCTATCTTTCCTCAAACTTTAGATCTTTGTTGGCGTGATTGTGGGGCGGTGGGCTCTTTCCTTCATATCTGGTGGGATTGCCCTCTGGTTGCCAAATTTTGGGATGAGGTAATTTCATTAGTCCGACAGGTTACCTCAATCAATGTGCCTAAGACCCCACTCTCAGTGCTCCTTTACCAACCTATCAAGGGCATTACCAAAACATCAGATAAGCTGATCCGACACATCTAAAATGCAGCTAAGTTACAAATAGCTAGTGAATGGAAGAAGGCCTCACAACCTTCTAGAGAGGGTGTTATGAAAATAACTTGGCACACGGCTTCCATGGAATATGTGACTAGTCTCCTCCATGACACAGTTCCCATGTTCCACAAAGTGTGGGATCCTTGGTATAGCTTTAACAACAGTTCTATGCCAGGTCTCTCATAAGTCTTAGATGCTTTCCCCTCCTCTTCTTTTTTCAATCTCTATAACTTTATTTCTTCTACTCTCTTAGTGTTCCCTCTGTTCACCTTTCCCCCTCTGTCCCTTCCCCCCTCTGTCCCTTCCCCTTCCCTCCTTTCCCCCCGTACCTCCCAAAAAAAAAAAAAATCATGGCAGTTTGTTCTATCCGCTGGATATGTACAATGGTACAGGATGCACCTTAGGAATTGGGAAAAATATTATATCTCATTGTTCATTTTGCAGATCTTTAACTCCCTCTCGGAATGTACTTGGATGTGTAAAATATATTTATATCTTTTCTGTTGTTCTTCTGCGCTCTTTATTTTTCTTATCTGAAGTCTTTATATTTTTGTAATCCCTGTACTGGGATACTGTGTATGACCTGTACTGTTGTGCTTTTTACACATCTGCTGTTATAAATAAAAAGTAAAAAAAAAAAAATGTAGCAGCCGTAATTTTTGGTGTTGCAATATACCTCAAATCCAGTTGAGACTATAAAGCAAATAGAATCTCGGAGTGGAGGATAGGTGGCAAGTGCAGGAGGGGTCATGGTGACGCCATTGTGCTACTGTGGCCCAGCCCCCTGTGATGTAATGCTAAGGTTCATGGCATCGTATAGCAGAGGGGGAAAACTAACCTGATGACGAAATTCGGGAGCCTCCTGAGAATTCCAAGAGAGTAGGCATGTATGATTAAAAGGCTCTATCAAGCAAACAATAACTCATGAACTAATCATTAGGTTCATTGTCTTGCTCAACATCAGTAAGAACAAGCACCATTGATTAAAGGAGCGCTCTCAGTAAAAACGGTAGAGTTTAACTGATCTGCTCTGGGATCTGTATGCTGAAACATGTTTGTTTTTTCCGAGGCACCTCTGTTTCTGTGAAAGGGATCCAAGCATACTTGGCTGGCTAAAAGCCTTAACCGGCTGAATATGTGTGCCAGATAGAACAGAAGCTGTCTGCTATTGGTCCACTCAGTCATACTCCCACAGGCTGTGAACGCAGCATTGTTATAATACAGCAATGCTGGAGCCCGGTGAAAACCTGTTTCAGTATTCAGTTCCACTAACAAGAAGGAGCAGTTTAGTTCAATTTTAACACATTACCTGGGAGTGCTCATTTAATAAATAAGTAATATTTTATTACATTGTCCATTTAAAGCAATTTCTAAATTTTGACCATGTTCATATTTAGACTTGATTTCTGTAGAAATAAGGTTAATGCAACAATATCATTCAGCATTTATTTATATAGATCTACTAGGTATGCAGTTATGTATACCTTGATTTTTACAGTTATACCGTCAACGCAAATTTAGGTGCAATCTGAAAAAATTATAATTGTATTTGATTTTTTAATTCCTTTATGGAATCACTTTATTTAAAGATCGAGGGAACTTAGCACAAATGGACTGTAAGATGGCAATGAATGAATTGAATTTCACACTTTTGACAAAAGTTAAACAACTCAGACATATGTACAGTATATGCAAAATAGTATTTGATTTATAAAATTCCATTAAAAGGTATATTTCATTTTGCACTTTTATCCACCTTTGCATTATTTGGAATTTATAAATAAGTGCATTATTTCAAGATGTATGTCAGTGTTTTAACTTAATTACAAATAAGCAAAAACATAATAATTTTGCAATAAACTGATTTATTGTAGCCTCCCTCCCCTGTATATTAACAAGGACTCAGTGGGTTAAATGAACATATTTTATTCCAGACTGCAGGATGCTCAGCACTGATTAATTATAAAATATTAAATCACTGCAGAGGTACCAAGAGGGGATTGCATGCTTTCTATATGAATGATGTTTCATAAACAGTTTTGAATCGAACAAATGCATTACCCTAGGTGACTGATTATTTAATTGCTCACTATTTAGAGCTTTGTTCATCCAATTTGTGTTCACTGTAGTTGAACACTTGAATGAGTCTCTTTTATCTGATAATACAGAGGCAAATGATGCCCCAATGCAAAATATATATACAAAATATATAATAAAAATTGTTTTTGCTATTGTTGTCTTTGAATGTGTCTATAGGAACTAGAATGTGTAAGTAAGCAGGTATTAGTTTAGAAAATGTTGGAAAAGTGTATTTACAGACTGAAAGGGTTACTTACTCAAACTGCATTTAGGTTAAAATTTTCACTGAAATCAAAAGTAACCAATCAGAAATTTGCTTCCATTGCTTTTACTTGCAGTAGACAGATAAAAGCTATTTATTGTTAGAGTTCTATACAGATTTTGAGCCATGTAAGTGAATTACCCTCTATGGGGCAATTTCAATTCAGTGTGATGCTCCATAGACTGTGCTTATTTCCAGGTACTACGATACTCAGATCACCAGTGTTTTTCCTGAGCACCTCTAGGAAAGTTGAGCGTAGATATATTGCAGCAGAGAGTCTTCACTGACGGTTCCAGAGTTACTTCGCAACATACCACCGAGAATTGAATTCCCCCTTATGTGTCTATTTATATGGAACTATGCTTGGATTTGCTGAATTAATACATTAGTGATGATGCATGCAGACCTATTCATTCCGAACCATTGCACATAGTTACCAAATCTGCCAGGACAGTCTTGGGATGACTTACAAATTTTTGGGTCATTGCAGACATTCAGGGCTCAGATTTACTTGCATCCTGCACATATTTGAGAATCTGGTATTTGGCACATCATGTTTGGACAGAAAAGCTAATTGCCCATGGCTCCAACTTCCCTGAGGGCCCCCAAATTCTTGTTTTTTTTATATTTGTTTGCTTCTGTTGGAGCACATCAGTCCTATGCTGCTGGAATTCTCTCTATCCAGCAACTCAGAAGCCAGGAAGTCAGTATATAATTAAAAAATAATAGCAATAACAACACATTATTCCGACCTGTATCGATTTCATTACCCCTCCTTGATTTACCGTATTGGTTGAGACCTAAACAAATGGCAATCTCTATATATTTCATAGACAGGATGGATTAATGCAGTAAAGATGAATATCCTACCACGGTTGCTATATTTATTTCAGACTTTACCGGTTCGCGTACCTCCCTCTGCTCTGGCGGCACTGCAGACGGCATGTAGCAAATTTATATGGTAATGTAAGTGGCCCAGACTTAAGCGCCCCACCCTGGCGAAGCCTGCTGACGAAGGACTTGGTCTACCTCTTCTTTCTAATTATTACTATGCCACCCAACTACACCACGTGATTTCTTGGCATACTAATCCAGGCTTGAAAAAATGGGTGTATTTTGAGAATGCCATGATCCCAGAGGCCCCGGTGCACTACCGCCCATGGCTGTCTGGGAGTCATAGACCTCCCTCGATATATGAGTGCCCCATGATCAGATTCAACCTTTCGATATGGGACTTTATGAACAATCTCTTTAAATTGGCCCCATATTCCTTTTCACTAACCCCAACATGGAAACACCCCTAGTTCCCACCAGACAATGTAGAATCCATGATTGTGCCCTGCAAGTTCAGAAACATAGACAGGTTCCTTCACATAATGAGCGAATTTGGGCCCCCCAAATTTGCAGATTTATCAGCAAGACATGGCCTCCCAATATCTTTGCATTTTTCATATCTACAAATTCACAGTTTTATTTATTCCCAAATATATACTACAAAACTCAGAAAATGACTGCCATTTGAGAGCAATTGCATTTCTGCAGTGGGATGTAGAGGAAACATATCAATGCTATATCACATCCTCCTCAAGTTGGACTTACCCCCTTTGGACCCCCACAAGAAGGCATGGGAGAAGGACCTTGGGCTGGTTCTGGATGATGAGGGATGGTCGGCAATCTGAAAACGAGTAGCTAAGGTATCCATCAATGTGAATGTCAGGAAAACAGCTTATAAAGTATACTGGAGATGGTACTTGGTCCCAACCAAGCTCCACCGCATTTTCCCAACCACATCAGACAGGTGCTGGCGAGGCTGTGGCGGACAGTGTACTTATCTTGACATTTGAGGGAATGTCCCATTATTCAATCACTGTGGGATATTGCACTGACCCTTCTTCACCAACTCACAGCTGTTCACTACCCCAGGGACCCTGCAATATTTTTACTTAACAAGCCTGTTCCCTCCATAAGCAAATCAACAGACCATCTGGCACTTCAAATTAGTCAAGCTTGTAAACTAGTAATAGATCGAGCTTGGAAGAAAACACTCCCCCCTACCAGGCCCGAACTGATAGACAGATTATGACACCCTCTCCAAATTCCCAGAGACCTGGACCCCATGGTATAGACTACATAGCTTCCCTGTCAGGTAATCAAGAACTGTTTGCTCCTCCTCTCCCCTATCCCTACCCCCTTTCTCCTCTGACACTTCTCCATCATCTTTCTTCTAAAATTTATTCCTAACCATTTTTCTTTACAAAATTATTGAAAAATCAACTTTGATGTCTTTAACTCATTGTCACATGTTATACGGTGGAACAGATGCTTCTGTAATACTGTTTTTATTTTTTCTGATTATGTTCTACAACACTGTTTTTTGTACAAAGTGTGAAAATAAAGAGATTTTAAAAAAAAAACACATAGAGCTTTTCTGGATGAAACTATAATAGATCTCAGTTCCTCCTTTACAGTTTTCCCAGTATGGATCTCTATGAGAAAATGAAAAGTTGTCGTTGTCACCTCCTTGATGAAAATGTTAACCAAATGCATAGGGTGGCCTCCTGTACAGTGTCTTGCAGTAATGACGTGCCTGTCCCCGGAATATTTGGATTTAATTGTATCAACAAGTGACTGGCACGTTCATCCAGTTCGGGGTCAGGTCTGGAAACGTGCCAAGTGTATGCACTATCACTGTATACCATTAACATTCTTGTGTATCAAATCAGGACTTTTTAAATTTTCTTTTGATATACAATATTTATATTAAACATTGAAATAAATTATTTTTACATACTGCACGTGAGTGGCCTTTTGGGTCCACAAGATTTTATCATAGAGACACATCCTGGGAACATTGTAAGGAAGGAATTGAGATCCATGAGTTTAATTCAGATAATGTCACGGACTTACCTGATCCCCGCCGCTCCGTCCAGCCGCACTTCCGCATTCAGGACCATGTGACCGCACCCGGAGGCGGTCACATGACCACAACCCTAGAGGCGGGGATTTTGAATCCCCTTCAGTATAAAAACCTCACTCTGACACTCGCTGAGTGTCAGAGCAACACTTACCTGTTCCTGGCTCCTGCTCTTCGTGGATTGCAGTGTCTTCCAGTTTCCAGTGTCTTCCTGTGTGCTGATCTCTGCCTGTTTGACTTCCCTGGCTCTCCTATCCCTGTGTACCAACCCGGCTTGCTGACCATTCTCCTATTCTTGTGACCCGTGTACCGAACCTGGCTTGTTGACTCCGAGTTGCCTTCTGATTCTGCCTGACTCCATTCCTGTGTACTGAACCGGCTTGTTTGACTCCGCTACCACCGCTTCACTCCGCTGTACTACATCTTGAGGCGAACCTGGGGACCGCGACCTGCGACTCCTGGCAGTGAAGCCCACCCCGCCTTGCGGCGGTTCTTGGTGAACACCGGGGAGATCGTTAGACTCCGCACCTCAGGTAAGCCAGTGCTAATCAAGATTAGTAATATAGTATCCAGAATCTGTTACAGTTTGCTCTGACCATGGATACCACAGCTAAAGATCTGTTGGAGCATTTAGTAGGAAAGATGGATAAGCAAGAAGCTAACCAAGAGCAACTTTTAAAATTCCTCAATAGTCTATCCACTCGGTTGGATGTTGTCCAGAACACCCTAGTGGCTGGTGGATCACCTGGGCCGGCAGTGGCCCCTGTACCTCAAGCCGCAGCAGCAGCTTCTTCCTCGCAGCTACGGTTACCTAACCCACCCAAGTTCGATGGAGACCCTAAATATTGCAGAGGATTTTTAAATCAATGCTCCATACAATTCGAGCTTCTACCTGGGAACTTCCCTTCTGAAAAAACGAAAGTGGCCTATGTGATTTCGTTATTGTCCGGTCAAGCCTTAGCATGGGCTTCCCCCTTATGGGAGAGGGACGACCCCATTCTACATAACTTCAACCTCTTCTTGTCCACCTTCAAGAAAATATTTGATGAGCCAGGAAGGGTGTCCAATGCCGCTTCCGGCTTACTACGTCTCCGCCAGGGAAACCAGTCTGTGGGGCAGTATGCGGTCCACTTCAGAACTATGGCCTCTGAACTTCGCTGGAACGATGAGGCCCTAGTAGCTACATTCTGGCAGGGCCTTTCAGACCGAATCAAAGACGAGTTGGTATCCCAGGAACTCCCTACGTCTTTGGACGACATTATCTCCCTCTGTGTCAAAGTTGATTTGCGTTTTAAGGAACGTAATTCCGAGAAGGAACAGTCGCGGCGTAGTATGATTTGCTTGGCCCCCAACTTCCAAGCCCCTGTTCTTCCCCCTGAAGAGCCCATGCAACTTGGGAGTACCCGTCTATCAGCTGAAGAAAGGGAGAGGAGATTTCGGAACAAGTTGTGTTTATATTGTGGAGAGAGCGGCCATCTTCTTGTCCCAAACGCTCGGGAAATGACAGGGCCTAACGAGTTCTGGAGCTGTAACGTTGGGCCTCTTTTCTCAGTGTCAGTCAGTTCCCAATAGTAATGATTGCCTGTCTATTCCCATTTCCCTTCAGTTAGGGCAAAAGACCTTCCCGCAGTCGGCTCTTCTAGATTCCGGAGCCGCAGGAAATTTCATTTCTGCCACAGTAGTTAAACAATTCGCTATTCCCACACAAGCTTTGGAACAACCCATCTCTCTGATGGCCATTGATGGGGGATGAATTCCTGAGGGGTCCATTCTGGTACGCACTATTCCTCTTCTGCTTCAGATAGGAGCACTTCATCGGGAGAAGATTTCTTTTCTAGTAATACAGAGATCTACCAACCCAGTCATCCTAGGACTTCCATGGCTTCGTGTCCACTCTCCCACCTTGGACTGGAAATCTGGTCACATATTGTCCTGGGGACAGTCCTGCTTCTCTCGCTGCCTACAGAGAGTGGTTCCTCCGAATAGTCCCAGACGTTCCCAAGAATTTCCTGTGACTCTCCTGCCTGAACCATACCAAACTTTCTCTGATGTTTTTTGTCAACAAGAGGCCACTAGACTTCCCCCTCAAAGAATCTGGGACTGTGGCATTGATCTGATACCTGGTAAACCCATTCCCAGGGGCCGTGTTTACCCCCTTTCCCTCCCGGAGTCTAAGGCTATGGAGGAGTACATCCAAGAAAATCTAAACAGGGGCTTCATCCGCAAGTCTGCCTCCCCAGCTGGGGCTGGCTTCTTCTTCGTAAAAAAGAAAGATGGGGGCCTCCGCCCTTGCATTGATTACAGAGGCCTGAATGCCATTACCGTTAAAAATCGGTATCCACTGGAACTGATTTCTGAATTATTTGACCGGATTAAGGGTGCCACCATCTTTTCTAAACTTGACCTCAGAGGAGCGTATAACCTTATACGCATTAAGGAGGGGGATGAATGGAAGACGGCGTTCAACACCCGAGACGGCCACTTTGAATATCTGGTCATGCCTTTCGGGCTATGCAATGCCCCAGCCATATTTCAGAGCTTTATGAATGAGCTATTTCAAGACCTCTTGTACCAATCTGTAGTCATCTACTTGGACGACATTCTCATCTTTTCTCAAGATCTAGCATCTCATCGTACTCATGTATTGGAGGTCCTCTCTCGTATCCGAAAAAATCAGTTATTTTGCAAATTGGAGAAATGCACCTTCGAGCAGAGACAAATTCCCTTTCTGGGATATATTATTTCGGGCACCGGTCTACAGATGGATCCCACAAAATTGAAAGCCATACTTGACTGGCCCCAACCTTCGGGCCTTAAGGCCACTCAACGCTTCCTAGGATTCTCCAACTATTATTGTCAATTTATCAAGGGGTACTCCTCTCTCGTGGCTCCCATCACAGCATTGACCCGCAAATCTGCTGATGCTGGTATTTGGTCCACTGAGGCTATCCAAGCCTTTATATTATTAAAGTCTCTCTTTTCATCTGCACCCATTCTTCAACAGCCAGATTGTTCTCGTCCTTTTGTCCTGGAGGTAGATGCCTCTTCTGTTGGCACAGGAGCCGTACTATCACAGCGAGGTCCTTCTGGAAAACTTCATCCCTGTGGATTCTTTTCCCGTCGCTTTTGACCTACTGAGAGGAATTATGGAATTGGCGACAAAGAGCTCCTGGCCATCAAGTTGGCTCTCTCCGAATGGAGACATTTACTAGAAGGAGCGCAATTTCCTATCACCATATATACCGACCATAAGAATTTGCTTTACTTACGCACTGCTCGATGTCTAAACCCTCGACAAGCAAGGTGGTCCTTATTCTTCTCACGCTTTGATTTCAACATCACTTTTCACTAGGGATCTAAGAATACAAAGGCAAATGCCTTATCTCGCTCTTTTGATCCAGCTGACATGGAATCCTCGGAAGATAATAAATTCATTGTAAATCCATGTCAAGTATTGGCAGCTACACACCTGAAAAAAGGTTGTCCTCCAGGCAAAACATTCATCTTGCCACATCTACGCACCCGGCTCCTTCACTGGGCTCATCACTCACTCTTCTCTGGGCATGCCGGCATTCGCAAGACCTGGGACTTATTGTCCCGAAGCTACTGGTGGCCTTCCTTGCTGGAGGATGTGAAGAGATTTGTTGCTGCTTGTTCCAAATGTGCTCAACACAAGACCTCTAGGAAGAAGCCTTATGGATGCTTGCTCCCATTACCCATTCCTGATTACCCATGGTCACAGATCTCCATGGATTTTATCACGGACCTTCCCCCTTCCAAATCCTGTACTGTAGTGCTTGTGGTCACGGATCGCTTCTCTAAAACAGCTCACTTTATTGCTCTCAAAGGCCTTCCTTCTTCCTCCTCCTTAGCCGATATTTTTATTAAAGAAATATTTTGCCTCCACGGCTGTCCTCAACATATTGTCTCCGATAGGGGATCACAATTCATATCAAAATTTTGGCGGTCTTTTTGCAATAAATCTGGGATTAAGCTTGACTTTTCTTCCGCATATCATCCCCAGTCCAATGGGGCTACTGAGAGAACCAACCAAGAATTAGAGAAGTTTCTAAGAATATTTATCTCCAGTAACCAAGACAACTGGGTGGACCTTCTCCCTTGGGCCGAGTTCGCCCATAACAACCATTTCCATGAGGCCATTTCTAACTCCCCCTTTTTTGTTCTGTATGGCTGCCATCCTAGACTACCCACCTTCTCTCAAGTCTCATCTTCTGAAGTTCCAGCAGTGGACTCTCTGTTTCGTAACTTCTCTGATATTTGGAAACAAACCAAGACAAATTTAAAGCAAGCAACTACTCGTTCCAAAAAATTCTACGATAAAAGGAGAAGAATGACTCCAAGTTTTGCAGTTGGTGACAGGGTATGGCTATCCACCCAGAACATTCGTTTAAAGGTTCCCAGTAAAAAATTTGCTCCCAAGTTTATTGGCCCATTCGCTATATCTGAGATTATTAATCCCGTAGCCTTTAGATTGAGTCTGCCTCCCTCTTTACGCATACCCAATGTCTTCCATGTCTCCTTGTTAAAACCGATGGTAACCAACAGATTCTCCACCTCATCCAGAACTCCTCCTCCTGCTGTGGATCCGGATCAAGTCGAATACGAGATTAAAACTATCCTAGATTCTCGTAAAGTTCAAGGTGCCATACAGTTCTTGGTAGATTGGAAGGGTTACGGCCCTGAGGAGCACTCATGGGTAAGAGCCATAGATCTACATGCTCCCCGTCTACTTAAATCCTTCCATAAAAAAATTCCTTTGAAACCCTATTAGGTGTTCGGAGTCCACCTTTATGGCAGGGGGTACTGTCACGGACTTACCTGATCCCCGCCGCTCCGTCCAGCCGCACTTCCGCATTCAGGACCATGTGACCACACCCGGAGGCGGTCACATGACCACAACCCTAGAGGCGGGATTTTGAATCCCCTTCAGTATAAAAACCTCACTCTGACACTCACTGAGTGTCAGAGCAACACTTACCTGTTCCTAGCTCCTGCTCTTCGTGGATTGCAGTGTCTTCCAGTTTCCAGTGTCTTCCTGTGTGCTGATCTCTGCCTGTTTGACTTCCCTGGCTCTCCTATCCCTGTGTACCGACCCGGCTTGCTGACCATTCTCCTATTCTTGTGACCCGTGTACCGAACCTGGCTTGTTGACTCCGAGTTGCCTTCTGATTCTGCCTGACTCCATTCCTGTGTACCGAACCGGCTTGTTTGACTCCGCTACCACCGCTTCACTCCGCTGTACTACATCTTGAGGCGAACCTGGGGACCGCGACCTGCGATTCCTGGCAGCGAAGCCCACCCCGCCCTGCGGCTGTTCTTGGTGAACACCGGGGAGATCGTTAGACTCCGCACCTCAGGTAAGCCAGTGCTAATCAAGATTAGTAATATAGTATCCAGAATCTGTTACAGATAAGCTCTTTGATTTTTTAATGAAGTACTCAGTTTGAATTAATCAATTTATTTCTGGCATTTCAAACTACTACACTATTGATGTTCTTCTCTTGTGCTTTCATCCCTATGTAGAGACTAATAATTTGCTGGCTGAGGATTCAAGAAAGGTGTGTAGCGGCTTACAATACTTTTATCAGTTTATTTATTTTTCATAGATATGATTCTATCCAGTACATATACTGTGGTGCATTTTCACAATGGTAGCACTTGGGTGGATGGATTGCTTGAAAGACTTGTTATCTAGTATACAGATATATGTGTACTTCCTATCCTATTCTTTAAGGGTAGACTAAGCAGTACACACACACACACACACACACACACACACACATGTATATATATATATATATATATATATATATATATTTATATATATATATATATCCATTAAAAAATTTACATACCAGCACTAATATAGCAAGAAATTCAAGAAGAAACAGTGTTTATTTCATGGAGAAATTGGATGTTACATGATACAAATCTAATGATCGTTCTTGTCAAAAATGTACAGACTTTCTTCAGGCCCCCTATTTTACTCGGATTGCTATTTTTGGCTTCTAGTCTGTATTGTGCACTTCACATTGATGCTAAATTACAATTCTGGATCCATTAACAGGTGTTCGGGATGTTGAGATCTCTCAACTACAGATGAATTTGCCTTATTTGAAATTGATGGAAGGGTGATTAATCATGTTTTGATTGTATATTAAACGTTATTACTACACATAAGAGGATCTTAAAATGCATATAGTTAATGTCTTCTTTCACGCACCTTACCAACCTTCGTAAATTATAAGTGTGACTTAAACTAAACCAAATAAACACACGGACACATATAAGCTTTTTGGCAAAAGGTCGCAGTTTTATTAATAATAACCAAATTTAATAAAAATCCACCTGCAGTCAAAATGCAGTCAACTAACAACCAATCATTTAACCAAATATAGCAATGCCAGGATGGCATTCAAACTAACCAAGGAATAATCCCTTGACATTGGCCGGTGCTAAAACAGGCGTCAGCGTGACTGCTCCCTCCTGGACTAAACATTGATGGCCACGCAAAGCACGCCAAGGGATCCTCCACTCAGAAGGATCAAGAGTGATGTTACTTGAAAGAGGCAGTGACGTGCGGCTAAATAGCATAACCACTGTTGTGACTAGTCGCTGACTACACTGCTCTCCCACCAACTGCACCTCCTCTGTAAATTAAAATTGTTAAACCAAACCAAAACAATTAGCTGGGTGGGCGGGAAGGCATCCGAGAAAGTGCGGGAAGAAAAGACCCAGCATTCCATGAGAAGTAATACTGAAGAGGCTATGCCACTCCTCATGGATCCTATTGCTGCATATCAGCAAAACTTTAACCCCGACTGGGTAAGTGCCTGAAACTCCTAAACCAATGCTTTTAAGTGCCCTCAGTTTAATGGCTTCACTTAACAATGTGACCGTTCTTCTCCTTCTTCTTTTTCCATGTTTTTGTAGCATTTGGACTGGCTAAAAAAATGCATTGAGAGCCCTGGAGGTGACCCCAGTGAAAGTTTACACTGACTCCTAACTATAGCTGCTGTCTGTTTGCCCTTCCTTTAGGATGTAAGCTCTTACGAGCAGGGCTGTCTTCCCTCCTTGTCTCTATACCTATCCTTCTGCTCCAATTTCACTGTACTAGCTATGCTTGGAGCTCTTGGAGCCTTGTTAATATCCGTTTATTGTTCTGTACTGTTTTATCCTGGATGGTCAACTGTTTGTATTCTGTACGGCACTGCGGAAATCTTGTGGCATCTTATAAATAAAGGATAATAATAAAAATAATAATACATTGGATGTAATGAAATGTATGAATTTTTTAAAGTGACTTACGTTCTCAGCACTCGAATACCAGTTCAAAAGGGAGGGTAGAGATATGAAAATTCGGTGTAATAATATAAATGAAAGGTTGTCATCACGCACTATATTATGGCAACATTTACACAATCATCCCTCCACCAGTCTTAAAGTCCAAGTGTAATATTAATTACTGTATTGTTTATGTAACTAGTTGTAATCTACTAACAGATACAACTAACAGAAGCCGCATAATATAAACATTACAAATATATATATATATATATATATATATATATATATATATATATATATATATATATATATAAATGCAGTTCTATAAACTTTATGTGATCACATTCACACATCTTGTAATAATATATAATACAATAGATTTCCTGGATGTACTTCTAAGTCTAAGTGAGGCCCACAATGTTACAGAGGTAAAAAAATACACCTGAATTACTGTGTATTTAAACCTCTAGGAGCTATACATTCCTGGGGTTGCATCCAAAAGAAATCCCGTGGTCTACTCCGTTTTCGGTGCTGATGTCTTGCCTACACATCAAATCAGCAGCACAATCTCTCATCACACTTCTTTTCCCTAGGCAACTCCACCAATCCAGTCACGAGTCAGCTATTAGCTTCTCAGATGATCACCACCACAGTTAGGGCCTGATTAGGTTGTGGCCGCTCTAGGCCAATACACCTGTAGTGCCCCCTCCAATCTATTAAATGAAAATTCAGGAGTATTTTCCAGCAAACAAATTTAGACAGATTCTCTTACCTGTTCTTGCTGTTCTTTCTTGCTTTTTCTTGCAGCTTTGTTGTCCATTAGCTGTCTTCTGGAAAGTGGTGGTCCTGATTTGAAAATGTGCACACATTACTAACCCTCAATGATTAGGTTCTTTAGAAAGCCACACAATACAGAGATGATACCCCCCACAAGCGGGCAATTCATGAATCCCCAGCCATTTCATTACACCGCAGCGGCCAATTCATGACTCCTCTGCACACCGTCCCCTTCAGAACACACTCTGCCCTGCTTCTGCACTCTGTCCCCCTTCAAAACACGCACACACACTTTGTCCCCCCTCAAAACAAGAGACGGGCGGGCTCGGTTCCCCGAGATCCGAATCCTACCGAATTTAGGGTATCCAAGTACCAAGCCGAGCAGGCTCGGTACTCTCCCGCCCGTTCGGTTTCGAAATTGAGGCAAAACGTCATTGTGACGTATTCGTTTTTCTTGGCTCGGATCTCGCGAGATTTGAAAAGCATAAATACCAGCCTCCACAGCAATCCATCGCCATTTGACAGAGGGAGAAAGCAGGGTTAGGTCACACTGGCTATATCAGCGCAGGGACAGTGATTGATTGTATTCAATACCATTGAAAGTTTAATACCAGTTGTTACAGCAGTAAGAGGAGAAGAGAGGAGGGTTTTTGTTCAGTTTCTGGCACTCCAAGTGCTGTTGGGGTGTCCCCCATTCTTTTGCAGAAATTTATCTGGCTGTGAAAAAAGTACCATTTTGCAACACTGTAAAAACAATAAATTTAGCACTTTCATTTGCTTTTGGGGCGTCCCCCATTCTTTTGCAGAAATTTATCTGGCTGTGAAAAAAGTACTATTTTGCAGCAGTGTAAAAACAATAAATTTAGCACTTCCATTTGCTTTTGGGGCGTCCCCCATTCTTTTGCAGAAATTTATCTGGCTGTGAAAAAAGTACTATTTTGCAGCAGTGTAAAAACAATAAATTTAGCACTTCCATTTGCTTTTGGGGTGTCCCCCATTCTTTTGCAGAAAGTTATCTGGCTGTGAAAAAAGTACTATTTTGCAGCAGTGTAAAAACAATAAATTTAGCACTTCCATTTGCTTTTGGGGTATCCCCCATTCTTTTGCAGAAATTTATCTGGCTGTGAAAAAAGTCCTATTTTGCAGCACAGTAAAAAAATATATATTTAGCACTTCCATTTGCTTTTGGGGTGTCCCCCATTCATTTGCAGAAATTTATCTGGCTATGAAAAAAGTCCTATTTTGCAGCAGTGTCAAAAACAATTTGTAGCACTACAAGTGCTTTGGGCTCAGAATGGATTCAAAGCAGTCCACATATGAGCAAAATGAGCAACCAGGTTCTGTCACCAGTCCTGATGGTAGTGTTCCCAGTACGTCATCTGGGAAAGGCGATGTCAAACTACACCGTCTTTTGAAATCAGCCAAAAAAACACACCCCCAAAAATTTTTTACCATGTTGAAGCGAAAACGAAGTGTAACTGAGGAAAAGTTAACTGCCGATGAAAAAAAAATTGCCAACATGCCATTCTACACACGCAGTGGCAAAGAGAGAATGAGGCCTTCGCCTTTCTCTATTAGTGGCAGATCCAAAAATGTTACCGAGCCTACAAGTGGAGCACAACTACTGTTACGCGTCAAAGCCGAGCTGCAAGATAACAGTAAGGCATTAGAGGATAATGTTTGCTCTGAATCAGAAATGACACCAATCCCTGTGTAAAGTCCATCCAACAGTGGGATGTCTAATCGTGAGCATTCTGTTAGTGTACCCATAGAGAGGGGCCCTTTCAGCAGTTCTGCTGATGTGTGCCTGAACAGCCCGAGTGTAGCCGGTGATACACAAATTGAGGATGCCACTTTGGAATTAGAAGAGGATGAGGGGGAGATTTGTGTAGGCGACGAGGGCGCTAATGAGGATGTTGATGATTTTGATGCAGACAGATACCAAATTGCCTTTCTCAATTTCTATTTATATTCTAGATAATATAACGGCTGAATAGTTTTCTATTTTACTCCTAGTGGAGAGGGGATCTGATGCAGACAGATACCAAACTGCCTTTGTCCATTTCTTTGTATATTCTAGTTCTACAGTCTATGCAGGCTGCTTTTTTTGTATTTTATTACAAGTGGATGGGAGGGGCTGATGCAGATAGATACCAAACTGCCTTTGTCCATTTCTTTAGATATTTAACTATAAGTGTAGGGTGTAATATACACCCAAAGATGATGGCTGCATTGCCAATAGGCTAAGATGGAGAGGAAGACAATCAGGTTCGTGTGCAGAATTAAGGACGACCTACCAGGGATTAAACTGTTTTCTTTCTAATTTATTAGCTTTAGAATTACCTTACTTATCCAAGAAACAGGTGGAGCACTGAATTTGGTTACTTTATGCCCAAAAACATTGATTTTCCAACAAAATAGCAAAACAAAACCAAACAAAACCAAAACCAAAACACGCAATGGCGGTTTTGCAAAACCAAAACCAAAACCAAAACACGACGGTAATCCAGATCCAAAAACAAAACCAAAACACGGGGGTCAGTGACCATCTCTACTCAAAGCAAACACACGCACACACACACTGCCCCTCTTAAAAGCACACACACACACACACACACTGCCCCCCTTAAAAGCACACACGCACACACACACACACTCTGTCCCCCTTAAAAACATACACACACATTCTGCTCCCCTTTAAAACACACACACACACACACTCTTTACCCCTTCGAAATACACACACACTCTGTCCCCCTTCAAAACACACACTCTCTCCCCCTTCAGAGCACACACACACACATACTCTGTCTCCCTTCAAAACTGACACACACACACACACTTTGTCCCCCCTTCAAAATGCACACACAGACACACAATCTTTCCCCATTTAAAACACACACATATACACACACACTCTGTCCCCATGCATAACACAGACACACACACACTCTCTCTCCCGGCAAAACACACACATACACACACACACACACACACACACACACACACTCTGACCCAGGGGCGCACGCAGGATTGTCAGGTGGGGGGTTTCCCCCCCTAACCCCCCAAAAAAAACCAAAACAAAAAACATGAGAGAGAGCTGCTGCGCATGCGCCTGCGCATGCGCAGCAGCTCCGTTTCGGCAGCGCTGTCCTATACAGCAGCCGCGGCGCTGTCAAAGAAGCATCAGCGGCGGTACTGTATACAATACAGCACCACCGCGGACGCTTCTTTGACAGCGCTGCGGCTGCTGTATAGGACAGTGCCGCTATGGTGGCCACTTAGCACAGGGGGGGGTTTCTGGAGACTCAGAAACCCCCCCTGGGTGCGCCACTATGTGTCCCCCTGCACGACACACACACTCTGCCCTGCTGCATAACATTGACAAATTCTGTCCCCCTGCATAACACACACATATTCTGTCCCCCTGCGTAACACACACACATACACACACATTCTGCCCCCCTGCATAACACACACACACTCTGTAACCCTGCATAACACAAACACACACACTCCACCTGCATAACACATACACACACACACACACTGTCCCTCTGCATAACACACACACACTCTGTCCCTCTGTATAACACACACACATACTCTGTCCCTCTGCATAACACACACACACACACACAAACACACACACACACACACACTCTCTGTCCCGCTGCATAACAAACACACACTCTGTAATCCTGCATAACACACACACTGTCCCCCTGCATAACACACACGTACTCAGTCTCTTTGCATAACACACACACACCCCCTGTTCCCCTGCATGACACACACACGCTGCCCCCTTCAAAACTTTCAAAACACAAATCTACTTAACTGTGCTCTTCTCTTCTGCTGGCTCTTCTCCCTGAGCTCCTCTCTGACACAGTCGGGACATGATGATATCATGCCCGACAACCAGTGAGGAGGGAGACGAGAGAGAAGGAGTGGGTAGGAGGAGAGGGGAGGAGGGACTGACAGTGTGGAGGAGGGGGGAGGCATCTCTGTGTGCATAAAATCAATAAGTAAAAACAAAACAAAAAAAAAAGTAAAAAAAAAACCTTAAATGCTGCTGTCGTTGAGGCCCCCCCCCCCCCCAGGTCCCAGCACCCCATGTTGCAGCCTGATAAGCTTATTGGTTGATAAGGCCCTGACCACAGTACTAAGGTAATAAGAGCACCTGCCACAGCCTGCTGACCCAACAACGGCACCCCAGACCTCCGAAGGCCATTTCACCACTTCTGTAACCTACCTCATGGCCTAGCATCCAATTACAGGACTCCTAGCTCAGTACTCCTGACAGTCTTCCTGTCTGTGGAACATAAAACCAGACATCAATAAAGGTATTGCTTTTAATCAGCAGTCCACAAAGCTGAATATAGAATCTTATACACAACATCATCCCAAGTGCTATATTAAACAACGCCAGGTGTAGAGTGCATTGCACCCTTTCCCTTAAAATGAAAATTTATACATTATAAACTTCACATTATCTGGCACAATTTCATGTCAAATATCGGGGGGTAAATGTATCAAGGTGCGATTTTTTCAGCATGTTAAAATTGCGGAAAATCGCGTGTGATAACCCATGATTTTAGTCAAAATTTTCTCAAATGTATCAAGCTGCGATTTTGACCCTGATCTTCAAAATCGCTGGTCATCTCTGGCGATTTGCTGCGATGTAAAACACTCCCGTGTTTGCTAACACGTGTTGTTCGCTACATGTGTTGTAGCAGCGTGTTGTATAAACACATCACTGTTACACTGCCTGTCATACAGCTGCCGGAGCTCATTTTTTTTAAAAAAAGTGTGGGGTCCCCCCTCTATTCAGTCTTAACCCTAGTGCTGCCAGACTACTGTGGGTTCCGTGAAAATCGGGGGAAAAATTAGCGTAGGGTCACCTTGATTTTCATGGAACCAGCAATAGGCAAACCAGTCGGGGTTTGAGGCACTATAGCAGGGGGACACGCGGCCGGGGTCCCCCTGCCATAATGACTAACCAACCCCAGGCTGTTCAGCGCTGGGCTGGATTCCATAGGGAATGGGGTCCGCCGAAAAAAACGAGCGGGCCCCATTGCTAGGGACACCCAGCCCAGTGCTGATAGCACTAGGGCTCTTCCTACACCCCATGGCGGTGGGTGTAGGGTAATAACGATGATAGAAATGTAAAAAAAAAAAAAACGGACGCCATTTTGTTGCTGCTACTTGTATAACTACAAGCACCAGCATACCCACGGTAGCCAGGGCATGTTGACACTTGGAGAACCACAAGTGCCAACATGCCCTGACACCCACGGCTGGCTGGGACCTGTAGTTCCACAAAATAAAATGTTAAAAAAATCACAAAAACCTGGTTAAAACCACTAACATTTATTAAAAATAATAAACCCACAATAATGATAGTAAACACCCTCATTTACACCACATATTTTTATTAAAAATAATAAATACCCTATACTCACTGATGAAGATTTCATCTGCTTTCAGCAGTTTTTAATCCCAAAATGAATGTCACCAAAGTCCAAAATAAATTTGTATCCAAAGTCTATGCCCCTGTCCCAAAGATATTTGTACTTCCAAATGTTCTTGCTTGAAATTGTCCCAAATAAATTTGTACTTCCAAATGTCCATGCTTGAAATCTGTTCAGTTTTTCTGCCCGGGGGGGGGGGGGGGCATTGTTGCTTGAAGTCTTCTGTTCTTCGGACAGACGGGCCCCATATTTGTAAGATCCCCGAATCTTCTTGCTTGATTGAAGAAAAATAAAAAAGGGAGGAGCCACCGCAAACAGCTCCTGCCTAGTAGGAGCTCCGATACGCAATGAGCTTAGCTCAATTGCGCTAGGTCTCGTTATAATAGTAGGGGATTTTCCCACCAGCGTGAGAAAATCCACTACTATTATAAATAGAAGTACCGCAATGAGCTTAGTTTTAACTACCCTTCTCGGAGCTCGGAGCAGGGTAGTTAAAACAATAAATAAAAAAAAAACATACTCAGGTGATCGTGGCACCGGTGTCCCTCCTCTCTGCTCCGTTCATTCAGACTGAATGCCGGGCGTGACGTCATCATGTCACGCCCGACATTCAGTGATGAGGAGCGGCACAGAGAGGACCAAGAAAGAAGACAGAAGAGAGAAGAAAAGGAAAAGGTAAGTAAAGGAACAGAGCGGAAGCAAAGGGAGGAAAATGGCACAGTGGGATTAAAAACAGGGGGGAGCATGGCACAGTGGGATTAGAAAACTGGGGGGAGCATGGCACAGTGGGATTAGAAACGGGGGGGGCAGCATGGCACAGTGGGATTAGAAAACAGGGGGGGAGCATGACAAAGTGGGATTAGAAAACGGGGGGCAGCATGGCACAGTGGGTTTAAAAAACGGGGGGCAGCGTGAAACAGTGGGATTAAAAAGGAGGGGAGAAGCATGGCACTGTGGGATTAAAAAAGGGGGGGCAGCATGGCACAGTGGGATTAAAAAGGGGGGAGCAGCAAGGCACAGTGGGATTAAAAAGGGGGGCTGCATTGAACAGTGAGAATAAAAAGTGAGGCAGCATGGAACAGTGGGATTAAAAAGGGGGGGCAGCATGGAACACTGGGATTTAAAAGGGGGAGGAGAGCAGCATGGCACAATGGGATTGAAAAAGGGGGAGAGCAGCATGGAACAGTGGGATTTAAAAGGGGGGAAGGCATGGCACAGTGGGATTGAAAAAGGGGGGAGCAGCATAGTATAGTGTGATGAAGGGGGCCAGGTGAAGGGGGCAAAAGCAGCATGAAGGGCGCAGTGTGATCATAAGGCATGGCGATGATGAAGGGCCACAGTAAGGTGTGTGTGATGGTACAGGGGTCTTCTGGCAATGTAGTGTGCGTGAGGTAGGTGGTGGCTAATTTATGGGTGATATTTTATTTGTGGGGCGATGGTGGGGCAATTTAATAAGATGGGGTGGTTTGGGGGCTATTGAATGTGGGGGTGAGTTTGGGGAGAATGAGGTCTCTATTAAATGTGAGTGAATTATTTAATGACAGTGACGGTTGCGGAAAATAGGTATATTTCTGAAATGTAAATACTATTAATTTATTGCTGGGGCTGTTTGCAGGGAGGGAAATTGGTTTATTTATTAAATGGGAATGGAGCTGGAAGAACGCCTAATTATTAATCGTGGGTGGTATTGATTTTACACCAGGGTTGTTTGGAATTATCTAAATCTAGCCATTTTTTTCCCAAATAGGGCCCCCAGCATTCCAGGACCCAGACAAGCCGCAACTAAAGAAACCTGCAGCCACAGATGGTGAAAGTGAGAAGAACAGGTAGGAGAGAGTAGGAGAGTCTGTGAAATGTTGTGATTCTAGTGGGGACAATGCCAATTTTTGGTGAGTGTTGTGCCCAATGTATGGTGCAGGCCAAGACTAAACTGTTTCTGTACACACTGCATTCTTTCTATAATACACTGTGGTGCTAGATGTCCTGAAAGTCAGGAGTGCTTGGACATATGTCACGCTCCAGTGAATTCAGGGCCTAGTGATTTTGACGTGCTAGCCACGCCCCAATGGCGCATTGCCACGCCCCCAATTGTATGACCACAATTAGGAAAAATTTGCGCAATTTTTTTTAGCATGCTCGACTATAAGGGGGGGCCCCATGAATTTGTTGTACCGGGGCCCTGAATTCCTCTTGGCAGCCCTCTGCATCCTATATATATCATAACAACAAAACACAATCAATTTGAAGTGAAAATATTTGTATACAGTTTATTCCATACTAAATCTCTATGACCACATTCGACATGCCTTTTGTCCATTTATTAATACTTTTTCTGCATTGTCTTTGGACTGTGATTATTTTCTGCATTACCTCAGAGCCTTTGTTATCACATGTATACTTTTAAAATCATTGACAAATCCAATGTGCTTGAGCTTGTTTCATCATTATATGTGGTGTATTATTTTTACTATAACATCACCCTATAATTTATCTGATTTTGTAACTCTTAGACCTCGATTTACCCACTGACATTCAGCACAACCTTAAATCTAATTACGAATTACTGACAATAACAGGAAAGTACCTGGGGAACTATTTGACCAGATCTAACAATCAGCTATGTGCAGCTAATCACAATCTTCTTCCCTACACACACACTCCTTCATAGAAGTAGTATGAACAAACCTTAACAAAATTGGACACTGTTTTAATGTCATGGCTTGGTAGAATTACATCTATAAAAATGAACATTCTACATAGACTTCAGTATCTCTTCCAAAGTTTGCTGATTTGAGCCCCTACTCACACTTTTAAAACACTACAAGAATTAGCCATTCAATTCATCTGGTCAGCTAGAAATCAAGAATTTGATGATTACCTTACAGAAAATCTCAAGAAGGAGGACTGGGAGCTCCCAATTTTGTTAAATACTATGGGCCTGAGTCATAAAGGAGAACAAAGCAAAATAATAGGAGTAATTTTGCACCTTGGCAAAACCATGTTGCATTGGAGGGAAAGGTAAATTTAAAATGGGGAAACAGATTTATAGTTGGGACAGGGCATGTCCTAGATCAACTTTAGATTCAGTGTAAAAATAAAGTTATCAAGTATTTTTGTGCTACATGACTGCTACAGATGCGTCCCGGCCATCTCCATGACGACCAGGCCATTACTTCCTGAATTCGCCCCGGCCGTTGCTAAGGCAACGGTCGGGACGCTGTCTTGTTCTTCCGCTGCATCCCAGCATTAGGAGCAGTCGGGCGCGTGTGCAACTAATCAGAATTAATTTAACAGCCTCTGAGGCTGATTATCACCTGCTGGGCTCACTGCTTCCTATTGGCCAGTCTGTGTATATAAGGCAGGGACGGCTTAGAGATCAGGTTCTGCCTGTTTGTCTCCTCCAGCTCCTGTTACCTTGCTAAACTCTGGACTGATTCACCGTGTATGACCCTCAGCCTATTTCATGGACTTTAATTGTGTGCTTATTGCCCTGACGTCTGCTTAGTGTCGAAGTCGTATAATTGGATGAACGAAAGTATATTGGTTAATATTGTTTTACTGTGCGATTGCAATCAGTATGGCACGATCACGCGATAAAATACGCACGCACACACTCGCACTCTCACATTTAGTTATTTATATATTTCAGATTCTAATGGTTCCACAATGATTTATGAGCAGATGGTATTTAGTTTATACATATATATATATATATATATATATACTTTAAAGTTATATGTACACTTTAGTGATATTTAAGGTTCAGATTACAGAAACTAATGTCATGTTTAGTATAATTTTAATCCCCTATTCATCAGCAGTTGTCCGGTTCATTCGCCGAAGAGAGCGCACACTGCATACTCTAGTTAGCGATGTTAGGAAATAAATGTTTAAAATGTTACTGACTGGGTATTGTGAATAGACTAGCTTAAACTGGTTTATGGGCGGGAGAATCATCTGGAATGTTGACCCTCACCCTTGGAGGGGGTTGTTTGAACTGGCCTATGACCTGTTTACCTTGGACCCTCCTGAAGTCTGGACCTATGGAAGCAAGCCACGTCATCTGCATTGTTTTCTCTGTAACACTGAGTGCATATATACAAGCTCCTTGGGACTAGCTAGTCAGTCATTTCTCTGACCACAGCATTCTGGTGTGAAGTACTGTTCTAGCTGGATCCAGTAGAGTGCGCAGCGATCGCGGCGGTATGTTTGTATCTTTTGGTATCGGCTGTACTGTATTATAATTATGTATTGAACAGCTAAATTTTGCATCTGCTAAATAAATTATTTTTGTGCTTTGGAAACAAAAACAATATCTCAGACAATGCTTATTGGAAGACAATAAAATTACTTTATTATTAGTTACCTGCACTCCCTTGTTTGCTGCCAGCCCCGACCACTTGCCTGTACCTGGCCTCATTACCTTGCTTGGACCCTAAACCTCGGCCTGCCTTGTTTCTTTAAGCTTATGATAGTAACTATTTCCGTAACAATAACAAAAAATCCTGTCTTTTCTTTATGTGCAATACAATAAACTCATTTGCACCCCTTGCATTATAACATATTTTCTCCAGGATTAAATTTACTCCTTTTTGTGCCTTGATCTCCTTAATGACTCAGGTCCTATAGAACTACTCATTTATGGTTAACGCTCCAAAATAGGCCTAACCTAACCAACCTCCCTTCCCTATGAGCATTTTCTTCAACAATAGCACATACTCTTACTCTTACTCTTACCTCGTAACATCCCATACACCCCCAAGCATATGCAGAGTTAAATAGCACCTATCTTCCATGTAAAAAAAGCCAAATTGTGCAACTCTTCTTTCAATTATTACTAGGATATGTCAAGTCTAACTTATGGAATATACTGTATATCAAGCATAACCAATAATACTCAAAATAAATTCCTCAGTTCCTGGAACAAGTGGACAACCCACTAAGGTGCCCCTTCCCCAGTACAAGATTAAATTGATCTTTGATATTCAACATATATCTCCTACTGGGTGACTCCTTTACTTCTCCTTTCTCTTTTCTATGTCTCTAAAAAAAGAACATCATAACTCTCCTCTCTTATCTTAAGTTTATCATTCCATTGTTACACACTAAAACTTACATACTTAGCTCTTCATGTAGATTTATTTAAATTTTATATAAATTGCTCTTAATATTTTAATGTTTTATATGTACCTTTATCACTCCCCAATGTTTTTCGTTCTCCCCTGTTTTTTTTTAAATTTAGTTTCTGTGCCACTATTACAAAAAAGATATAGAAAAGAAAGAAATGTTTCACTGTGGATAATATCCTTTTTCAAAAGCAGATTTGACATGGGATTTATGAAGCAAATTATTATCTAACAACACGCCTACCACTTTAATAATGTAGAAGAATCTAAATCAGAATTTGCATTTAATTATATGGACTATCGATTCACTATCACAATTCAATTGTTGTCTGATATGAAATTCCTTCCCACCATTAGGACACTGCAAATTGTGCACTGAGGAGCATGCAAATGAGAATGATGGACAAAACTACAACATTCTTGCAGGATAGGGTCAAGAAATAATGGGGACTAACTCATATTGCTACATTTATGAATAATTTTCATCTAAAACATTGAGACTTAGGCAAAAAGTTAAGCAAATGTGGAGGATGATTATTATTATTATTATTATTATTATTATTATTATTATTATTATCTTTTATTTATAAGGTGCAACAAGGCTTCAGCATCGTCGTAATTACGAGGTTGGAACATGCAACAAAATTACAGTACATAAGTACATGCATATAAGAACAATGGGTATAGATAATTATAGTAATAATGTATGGACACAAATTAACAGAACAAATCACATAGCATACAAAAGCAATTTTACATAAGGCAAAACAGGGATAAAGAAGACGACAGAGCAAGGACATGAAAAATAGGGTTGAGGACCCTGCCTGTGAGAGCTTAAAATGAAGAATTAATTTGTTGTCCATGGGTTTAGAATAAATACATATTTGTCATCCTTGTGGAGACTTATATACCATAACATCCAATAAGTGCATTTATTCCTGATGGTATTAAATTATGAATGTGACAGGTGATAGAGAGTTAGGAAATCATAAACTATATTGTGTTTTGACAATTCCTGATAACCTTGTAGCGGGTAAACCCAAACTTGGTCCCAAAATCAAACATGGAAAAATTAGAGCTGGAAATAAAATCAATTCTCAAACATGAAGATGTTTTTATGTACAATGAAATATAACAACAGCAATACAATAGTGGGCTGTAGTAATTAGGATTGTTAGTAATTATAAACTATGTACTGACTCCATAGCATCCCAATGTGCAATATACTGTAAATATACATAAATAAATACACATAATAAAATCCATATAGAAAGAGAAATTGAACAAGAGTTAGTGCTGTTAGTGCACTAACAACTAATGATTTAATATAACAAATCTATAACAGAGTATTTACTCTAGATTAAAAGACAACATTTTAATAATGAATCATTAAAAGTAGTTTGACTATAAAAGGACCAGCAATATATTAAAATATTTATTAAGTAAGAAGGGAAAATTAAAAAGGAGGTTTGCTCGTTGAGTGTCAATAGTGAATGTCAGTGATTTTAACAACAATTGTTCTAATCAATATACCTATCAAACTTTTTTCCAATAGATCGATAACTCTTAAGCTAACGTCTTTGTTTCCTGTAATGTGTCTGAGAGTTCCCTTCCTATTCTCTTGCTCCTCATTTTCTTAGAGTTCATAATCCCCATCTAGTATTTTTTTTATGGGTACCTGTTTCTTCCTCTATTGCTCCTAAAAAATCATGGTTAAGAAAGTGTAATTTTCTTCTTCTCTGGGAACTATCCGTAATTCCGCCATCTGATGTTTCTACTTCTGAGGTGGTAATAGTTTAAAGAGGTGTCTCTACTTTTATTCTTATTTCTATCTCTCAGGGGATGCAATTTAAAAATATTATTCTGTTTAAAATCATTTTTGTCTCTGGCAGATGACTAGCACACATACTATAACATTTATTTAGGAAGCGACATTACAAGAAATATATTCAATGTGACAGTTTTCTATTTAATAAGGGTGTGATATAAAGCATATCTGTCAAACTTAAAATTATGAGAGAGGCCATTAAGCCGAGGGAGTTTAAAAGCATGTGTTGTGAAGCTGACAATGTTACTTACCACTGGGGGTTAAGTCTGTGATGGAATCAGCCAATTGGGTGGAGGTGGGAGTGTTGTGGAAAGAATATATCCAGCAGTGGGAGGAGGAGAGAGCTTCCAGTTTCCTGGATCTGGATACCCACCCACCCACCCTGTTTTAAAGTTTTTTTGGGTTGCAATATTTCCTCGTCACAAGGAGCGAGGTATTTAACGACAGGAGAGCATGGCAGTCAGATGGTTGTTAAACATATGGTACTTAAGTGTTGGCAATATAGCCTTGGTTCCCTCGACGTTATCAGTCCAGAGGGTATTGAGTTAATTTATAGTTTATAGTACCGGCCAATAGATAAGGTTTTAATCTGGGTTGGTGGAAAGGAGACGATCTTCCTCCTTTTTGGTTTATGTTGGTTTTAGTTGGCTGCCCTGCTCTTCGCCCCCTTTTAAAGAAAAAAGGTCCAAATTGTTGATAGAAACTCTTGATAGTTTTGATAGAAATAAAATAAATTAAAATAAAAATAAAATAAAAATAAATAAATAATTTAAAAAAAAAATAATAATAAAAATAAAAGTACCTTTTTATTCCAAACTTAAGTCGGTGTCCGTGTCTTTATTTTATGGTTGTAAGTGTTGGGGGGTTTGAACCAGAAAGGGGAGTTGCATGAGAAGGGTAATCAATGCTATGCATTTTATACATACATGATTAAGAATCACTCCATAAGCAATTGAGTTAAATAAGGAAATTGTAATCCCTCACCTATCCTGTATACAGCAACAAACTACACTGCGATATATAAAGCTGAAGGTATATGCAAGTGTTACTTAAAATTATCTGCATTGTAGAAATGCTCACACTTGAATTACTTTAACGATAATGAGGAATCAAGTATAAAACACTATGGAAACACTTTGATTATTCTTCTACAACATTAACATAAATTTGCATTGTACTTGAAAATTATAACAAAGACATGAAACCTCTTTACCTCTTTAAAAACCACATATATTGATTAGGACAATTATTGTGAAAATCATGGTGACATTTAATATTGATACACATTTTATTTTAATATGTCGCTGGTCCGTTTATATTTGAAAATATTATTAATAAATTATTTATACAGTTTTCCTTTTAATCTAGAGGAAATACTGTGTTATAGATTTGTTATATCATAACATTAGTTGTTAGTGCACTACCAACACTAACTGTTGTTCTTTTTCTCTTTTTATCTGACATACTGAAAGTTAGGAAGCACCTTCCCAAAATGGATTATTGATTTAACCTCTCATACTGATTATAAGGGAGCTAACAACATATTCCATTAATCTTGTGATATCTGGCGTTGTAGCTCTTTCTTTCTTACTTCAGTTTTGTTTGTTTTTCTTTTTACATAACTGACATACACTAAGCTTAGAAAGCTATCATCAGCTGCTGAACCTCCTCTCATACTGCTCTTGATAAAATGATTCCTCCTGCCCGCTGGGTTCATAAACAGCTTTCAGCCTGTTCTATCACTGGTGGGAGGAATAGCCTTAACAGCTTTAATAAGAACAGATGGGCAGAAAGGAATGGTGTGTCTGGGCTGGTTGCTTAACATATTATACCTGACATCAGATATGGGTCAGCATATTAAATTGGCTCTAGATATAGCTCAACTTTGTATACCAGATTTTGCTTAGCATATTATGTTTGGTACATGATAGGCTCAACTTTGTATATTTGGAAGCAGATAAGTCTCTGCGCTTTACACTCAGAGAACATACATCACATCACTGCTCTTACATGCGCTGAGAGACAGCTGTTGATCACCTTTCTAAACCCTGTTTGATGTGAGAGATAACCAGAGTGGATGTATGGCTGCTTTAATATAAGCCAGGGACAGCAGGTAGCTTAGTGGTTAGCACTTCTACCTCACAGTGCTGGGGTCATGAGTTCAATTCCTGACAATGGGCTTATCTGTTTGGAGCTTGTATGTTCCTTGATGAGTTTGCGTGGGTTTCCTGCATGTACTCCAGTTTCCTCCCACACACCAAAAACATACTGTTAGGTTAATTGGGCTGCTTTGAAATTGACTGATGTTGGTGGTGCTATATAAATAAATGATGATGATGAAGTTAGTGTCCAATTAGAACTTGACATGAACACCACAAGGACAAGGTTGTGCCAGGAACAGGATATACAATGTATTGTTATCTGCTTGCCATTCTGCGGGTGGTGAAAAAGATTCATAAACAGTGGAACTGAATGTTATACTAATACACATACACATACATATCTTTAAATAGACACATTGTGTAAAGGGGTATTCAGTAGCTTCCATATGTAGGAAGAACCACACGACCTCTTAAAATTAGAATGCGCGAGGGTTTAGAAATACATACCCTTTCCAATCACTTTAAAACTACACATCAGTGTAATTCAAAGGATATACAATGCTTCAGGGCTATTGAAAGCATTGAGAGCAATTGGCGATAAACTAATATACTGCAGAGGTTGGCAAAAGCAGAGATGAGGTGGATTGTTCAATTGAAAACATTCATCCCTTCTGGTCTCAATGCTGACTTTGAATTTAAGTGGTTTCTGTGAATGTTTATTTATATTTTTATCATTTTATTGATTATTGTTTATGTGTTTATGTTTTATTTATTATGCCTTGGATATGGAACGCTATGAGATCTACTTGGAATTAAGAGGATGGATACATCTATACGGAATCGTTGATATTATAAATATTTGTTGTCATCTAGAAATGGACTCAAGCCTTTTTTTCTACTCCGTTTACATACCGAGCCTCATTTTGATATCCAGGAAGTTTGTGCATGTCATTAATTTCAAGCCTCATTTTGACGATTAGATTATTTGTCTCCACTCCTCGTTTTGGATCTCTAATGGATAGACGGAAATTGAAGTAGTATTTATATCACCAGGGTTACTCAGTCCCCCACACCTTGAAGAAGACTCCAGATATGGAGTTGAAACGCGTCGGTGAAGGGACTGTTTATTTGTCTTGCACCTACTGGGACCTGCGGACCTACACAAGGAGAGTTCACCCGGGACTACAATTTATTGTTTGTCTTGATGTCTGAATCAATAGGAAGTTTTTGTTCTGGAGGGAAGAAGATCTGAATATTACAGCGGTGCTATCTGGATATGTGTCTTTATGGGATCAATCTACTATGGTGTACTGTAAGCAAATCTCCTAAGGGGATTTGTTCCCCGCTGTATTTTTCACGAACGAGTTTTGGTTTGGATTCATTACCCACCTGGGGAAGAAGGGTCCTATGTTTATGGACTTTACATGTATCACTTTTCTGCATGTTGTTCTACTTCGGTTCATAATGACTACACTGTATATATGTATATGTTGTGAGTATTTCTCTACAGTTTCTTCTGGGAATATAAGGAAAGTGTTGTGTTCCTGATAGAAGATAACCATTCTCTGTGATCTCCTTAACAAGTGAGCGCTTAAGGTTTATTTTTGATTCTTATTCCATGTTATTTGGGGATTTGGTGGAATTCCTTTTAAACCACGGGCTGCACCTTGTACATTAGCGCCCTCCTTTATCTTGTTTTTCTTTATAGTAGCTTATACTGTATCTATAACTTAGTCCCCAACTGTTTTCTACTGCCCTGCTCTCTTGTCCTCTTTCAGGGGGGCAATGTCATCCCTGCCACATATAAAATTAATTGACTAGTGGGAATTCATTGAATTGAATGTTGATCAATAAAGTATTTGTATTGAGATTTTTTAGTTACAACATACAAAAAACATATTCAACATGTAATCTAACTAACATCTATCTCTGCCTATGTCATAGCATTTTCACTACACTCCAGGTCAGATCAATTGAAGCTGCCCCGGGCTGAGAGTTAACCATCCACCTGGTGAATCCCCAAGCCTATCATATCATTTTAATGAGGGTGGACAACATAACTTGATTCGTACTAGTGGTGCCACATCTTATGGTATTTATGTATGGCCTAAGACAAGTAAAACCAAGTAAAAAAACAAGTACTTTCCACCACCATATTCCACTCCTCATCAGAAAGAACCCCTAGATCGGTTGCCCATTTTATTCTGAGCAGATCAAATCCTTGTGGGGACACCTGAGGTAACAATAAGGCATAGAGCACAGAAATAGTTTTATATGACCCTACAGATCATAATATATTTTTATTCAGAGAATCTGACATATGACGCAAGCCTTTCAGAAAATTGGGCATTCAGTGCATGTCTCACCTGTACTTACCTGAAGAAGTGGTTGCTGGGCACCAATAAACACTTAATTCTATCATTTAACTCCCTAACATTCCAGGCGAGCAGAAGGAGTCCTCCCCAGGCAGGTTTACTCACCACTAGGGTGGCCATAGTAGTCTATCATCTGGATGGGACGCATGGCAGGACCACACCCCTGGAAAGTCGGGACCAGGGATATTCACCTTCAAGCAGCCCTGTGCAGCAGCCAGTATAGCAGCAACATATTATTCTGGAGTATATATAAAAAGACAGTTCAACTTGACTATGTAGATGAGAACACATGATATAGCGACCTACAACTAACATGACAAATTTTCCCTTCCCACTCTGTATACCCATTTTAATTGAGGCATACCTAGAGCCCTCTAAATCCCTCAAAAAACAAAACATCCTATCAATATATCCCTAAAGCCTAGCAAGAGAAAACCTACACTCCTATTATCTAAATAACAGACAGAACCTAACTCCCCTAGTACATTTTCTCCCACTTCAATAGCAAGATATAGAGATATCCCAATTACATGCAAACCCATCACTAGGTACAATTCAAATATCTTTTTATCAGGCAGGTAAACATCTTTCAAACTAGTTCTCTGCCTCTCTCAGAGTAGTAAAGCAATGGGACTTTCCATCCGCTGTGATCCTGAGCCTAGAGGGAAACAGCAAAGCATAAGAGAGCTTGTCTTCCCACAGCTTTTTCTTGATTGAGGTGAACTGTGAGCAAGCTTTTTGAACCTCCACTGCAAAGTCTGGAAACACCATTATCATTTGATTTTCAAACCGAAGGGGGCCTTGCAGTCTGGTCATCTGAAGGATTACATCTCAATCTTTGAAGTGCATTAGCTTGGCAATGAAGGTGCGAGCTGGGGCACCTGACTGTAGGGGCATAGTTGGCAACCAATGAGCCTTTTCCATAGCGAAGTGTGGGGAGAATGCATTCTTTTATGAGCCAGTTTTCTAGAAATAATTTAGGGTTGCCACTCTTTCTGGCAGCCCAACAAATCAAAGATTGTTGCGACAAAGCCTGCCTTCAATATTTGTCATCTTAATTCTGCATTGGCCAATGTGGGCAGTCAGATGGGAAATCTCACCAGGAAGGGGGGCAGTAGAATCCTCAAGATTAGAGAGTCTATTTTTCACCTCTCCCACTCTCTCCCGTATCTTCTGAAGGTCATGAGCCTGGACCTCACCGATCTTGTCCATAACCCTTTTCTTTGAGGATGTGATGGCCAACATGACCTGTAGGAGGGATGGGGGATCAGTCTGCTGTGCAGCATCCATTTTCGCAGGAGGCGAGGAAGATTGAGAAACAAGGGATGGTGAAAAATTCTTCCTGGAGCTCTGAGATGAATTAGTTTTTCAAGCGTTTTTCTCAATTTTAGCTGTTGTTGCAGTGTAGTGGTTTGGCTTACCCATGTTACAAATTCCAAGGCTGCGTTGTGGTGCCAAATCGCTTTCTATTAATTCTCAACTGCAGTATTGCAGGCTACCTCTAACGGTAGATAGCAGTAAGTCCCAGAATACAAACCCCAGTGCTGCAGGTTCAAATTTGTGAAATGAATACAGTGAATAAGTCCCAATTTACAAACCCCAGTGCTGTAAGTATATATTATTATGTTTGGTAACAGAATATATTCCAGTGTATAGACTAACATGCTATATATATAATATCCTGTGCCTGTCACAAGAATGAGTCTCAAGCTACAGACCTCAGTGTTATATTTGTGTCACGGGCACTAGGAGTCTTTACCCAGGGATCACCAGGTGATAGGCTTACCAGAGCAGTATAGGTGGTAATATGGTACTCTGGTAGCAGGGTGATCACGGAACAGGAAATAGCAGATGATGAGATGCTCAGGAAAGTCTATGACTAGCAGCACTGGCAATATGGAGGTAGTAATACACGAGGAACTGTATGGACAAAGGACACGTGAAGGTAGTCAGTGGTCTGCGGTAGCAAGTTGTACCACTGCTATAGTGAGGAGGAATGTCCAACAGAAACGAGGAGGTGATGAGAGTCAGCGGTCTGCGGATAGCAAGTTGTACCGCTGTCTGAGTGAAGGAATGGAATCCAAGTGGAGGTATCCGGGGAGTCAGTGGTCTGCGTTAGCAAGTTGTACCACTGCTATGTGAGAGGATACTGGAGCAGGAGAAACTGGAAACAGGGGTCAGTGGTCTGCCACTAGCAAGTTGTACCACTGACTATATATGTGAGGAGGTGCACGGGGAGAGACTGCAACACAATATATACACGGGCACCTTGACTTTGATCCACAGTAATATGCACAATATATACACGGGCACCTTGACTTTGATCCACAGTAATATGCACAATATAAATGTATAAATGACTGAACAACACTGCCAATATAGAAAGTCTCTTGAAGTAATCCAGCATGAGATAACACAGTCAATGATGGCAATAGACTCAGCGGATAGTACACTCCAGAGGAGAACCAACACAGTCCAGCAAGGTATGCAATACACAGCACAGTCAATGGGAAGTATGCATACCGTGGTTCAGGAGAAGGCAGTCAGACAGAAGTGCAGAGATACCTGAACGGCAGGAGGCCGGCAGGATGCAAAGTCCCTGGATGGGTGAAGCGGTGGTCTAGCAGGTGCAGGACTCTGCGGTACACGGAGGTAACCAGTAGCAACCAATAGTTGTCAGTAGCGATGGAACACGGGAGAGCAGAGTAGACCAGAAGCTGTTGATCACGGAGAGCAGCAAACGGCAATGAGAGCAGCAGTCTCGAGGAAACACAGGAGAGCTGAGAAGAGACTGCAGTGCACAGGAGCAGCGGATAGAAATCAGCTAACTTGTCACGATGATGAACACAGGCGAGTTGTAGGCTGGAGGCTGTAGTGCACGGAAGCAGCGGATAGACATCAGCTAACAATCCCGATGATGAACACAGGCGAGTTGTAGGCTGGAGGCTGTAGTGCACGGAAGCAGCGGATAGACAACAGCTAACAGTCACGGTAATGAACACAGGCGAGTTGCAGGCTGGAGGCTTGTAGTGCACGGAGGCAGCGGATAGGAATCAGCTCACGGACTTAATGAGGAACAGGTGAGTGGATGTAAAGTAACGGTTGGAGTGCACAGAGGCAGCGGGTAGAAACCAGCAAACAGTCACAGTGAAATATAATAGCGTGATGTGGATTAGAGGACTGTAGTGCACGGAGGCAGCGGATAGGAATCAGCAAACAGTCACAATGATAAGTAATAGCGTTGAAGTGGTTTGGAAGACTGTAGTGCACGGAGGCAGCGGATAGGAATCAGCTAACAGTCACGATGATACAGTTGATGGTAGAAGTGGTATGGGAACCACAGTAGTAGAAGTGGTTTGGAAACCACAGAGGTAGAAGTGGTTTGGAAACCACAGGAATCAGCAGCGCTGAAAACACGAGGAATACAGGAACACCTTCAGAGACTCATAGGAAATGAGACTCCAAGATCAGGCAACGTGGTGTTGACCACAGGTGCTTAATATAGGGAGTGTTGCCTGATCTGCCAATTAAGTTAAAGGAACATACACTGGAGGTATAGAAAGGGCTGCGCATGCGCAGTCCCTCAGGATGGAGGACGGCCACGGTTCCTAAATGTCCGGGAAGAAGCACTCACAGTCCGGTGAGTGACAGTACCCCCCCTTTTAAAGGTGGGCACAGAACGCCTGGAACCGGGCTTGTCCGGATTTTTGGAATAAAACTTCTTCAGAAGGGCAGGAGCATTAAGATCTTCAGCTTTGATCCATGAACGCTCTTCAGGACCAAAGCCCTTCCAATGAACGAGGAAACGGAGGACTCCTCGCGAAATTTTTGCATCCAATACCTCAGTAATCTCGAAATCCTCCTCCTGATGAACTTGAACTGGCTGCGGTGCTGAGGGAGGAGTCGAGAAACGGTTGATGATGAGAGGTTTGAGCAAGGACACATGGAAGGCATTGGAAATCCGAAGATTCTTAGGAAGAAGAAGTTTAACACATACTGGATTGATAATTTGAATGATCCTATATGGACCAATAAAACGAGGGGCGAATTTCATAGATGGAACCTTCAAACGAATATTTTTGGTAGATAACCAGACACGATCTCCAATTTTTAGTGGTGGAATAGCCCGCCTCTTCTTATCTGCGAAAGACTTATATTTATTAGATGTCTTCTTTAAACAGGTTTTGACCTGAGACCAGATATTTTTGAAGGTTTGACAAGCAGTCTCCACAGCAGGAACTTGGGTGGGCGGGAGGGCAGGAAATTCCGGAAAAGACGGATGGTGACCGTAGACCACAAAGAATGGAGTTTTGGATGATGACTCATGGTACATGTTGTTATGGGCGAATTCAGCCCAAGGGAGCAATTCTACCCAGTTGTCTTGGTTGGCTGAAGAGAACATCCTAATAAAAGTCTCAAGATCTTGATTGACTCGTTCCGTTTGTCCGTTAGATTGCGGATGGTAAGACGATGAGAGTGCTAATCGTATGCCCAAGGTTTTACAAAGGGCCCGCCAGAATCTGGAAACGAATTGTACTCCTCTATCCGACACAATCTCAGACGGACATCCATGGATGCGGAAGATTTCTTTAATGAAATGTTCAGCCAGAGTAGACGAGGAAGGTAAACCGGACAGAGGGACGAAATGGGCCATCTTCGAAAATCTGTCTACCACTACCCAAATAGTATTGTGATTCTTACTTGGTGGCAAATCAGTAACGAAATCCATACTAATATGGGTCCAAGGCTTGGACGGAATGGGTAGTGGTCGCAGCAACCCTGCTGGAGTTCTGCGGGAGGATTTGAACTGAGAACATAAATCACAGGAAGCAATAAACTCTTTGACGTCTCTCCTCATTGAAGGCCACCAGTAACTACGAGAGAGAATCTCAAAGGTCTTGTGTTCACCGGCGTGTCCAGAAAAACGAGAGGCATGGAACCACGAAAGGATTTTCCTCCTCAGAGTAGGAGGCACAAGGGTCTTCCCAAATGGTAGCATTTTGGTGGATGAAGCAGCCAGAGAAATACATTTGGGGTCTAGAATAGCATGGTTGGGAACCTCTTCCACATCAGAGGACGTCACAAAAGCTCGAGATAGAGCGTCAGCTTTCTTGTTCTTAGCGGCTGGTTTGAAGGTTATAATTAATTCAAAGCGGGAAAAGAAAAGAGACCATCTTGCTTGACGAGGGTTCAAGCATTGAGCAGATTGCAAATATGACAAGTTCTTATGATCCGTGAAGATCGTCACCGGATGGCGAGCTCCTTCCAACAAGTATCTCCATTCCTCTAATGCAGCTTTGATGGCCAGCAACTCCTTGTCCCCGATAGTATAATTTTTCTCTGCGGGCAGAAGACCCCGAGAGTAGAAGGCACAAGGATGTAATTTTTGTTGCTCCGAGCGTTGGGAGAGAATAGCTCCTAAGCCCACATTAGAGGCATCTACTTCTAGGAAGAAGGGGAGTGTCACATCAGGCTGTCGCAGAATGGGAGCAGACGAGAAGGCCTCTTTGAGGATTTGAAAGGCTTGGAGAGCCTCAGATGACCATTGCTTAGTATTAGCCCCTTTCCGAGTTAGGGCCACAATGGGAGATGCAATGGATGAAAAGTCTTGAATGAAGCGTCTATAGTAATTGGCAAAACCTAAAAAACGCTGGATGGCACGAAGAGTAGTTGGCTGAGGCCAATGTAGTACAGCATTTACTTTGTCTGGATCCATCTTCAGGCCAACTCCGGAAACTATATACCCCAAGAAGGGAATCTGGGGTAACTCGAATGAACATTTTTCCAATTTACAGAACAACGAGTTTTTCCGTAGTCTGGAGAGGACCTCTGCCACATGTTGGTGATGAGAAGGCAGGTCCTGTGAGAAGATCAATATGTCGTCTAGGTAGACAACGACACATACATATAATAAGTCCCGAAAGATCTCATTGATGAAACCCTGGAAAACAGCGGGGGCATTACACAGCCCGAAGGGCATTACTAAATATTCGTAATGCCCATCTCTGGTGTTAAACGCGGTCTTCCATTCGTCACCGGAACGGATTCTAATTAAATTGTAGGCACCACGAAGATCCAACTTAGTAAATATCCGAGCTCCCTTGATGCGATCAAATAGCTCAGTGATCAGCGGAATGGGATACCGATTCTTGATAGTAATGGCGTTGAGTCCACGAAAATCTATACAAGGGCGTAATGATCCATCCTTCTTTTTGACGAAGAAGAACCCAGCTCCAGCGGGAGAGGTGGAAGGTCGAATGAACCCACGCTGGAGATTCTCCTGTATGTACTCAGATGTGGCTTGAGTTTCAGGTAACGAGAGAGGATAGACCCGACCCCTGGGAGGAGTCTTGCCAGGTAGAAGGTCGATCGGACAATCCCAAGAACGATGAGGAGGAAGACGTTCAGACTGAGCTTTATCAAACACATCGGCAAATGAAGCATACTGAGGAGGGAGTCCCGGGGAGGAAGATGAGATGGAAGATCGCTGTACTTTAAGAGGAATAACTTGAGAGAGACAACGATGGTGACATTCAGACCCCCAAGACGTAACTTGAGGGGTGCGCCAGTCAATCTGGGGAGAGTGACACTGAAGCCATGGAAGGCCTAAGACAATCGGACTTGTCGTAACTGGAAGAATTAAAAACGAAATTTCTTCATGGTGTAGTACACCAATCTGAAGGGTTACTGGAGACGTACTCTGGGTGATGAGACCATTGATGAGGCGTGATCCATCTATAGCCGTCACAGTAATGGGTGTTTTTAAAGTGATCACTGGTAGGGACCATTGATTCACTAGTGATTTAGAAATGAAATTTCCTGCTGCTCCGGAATCAATCAATGCCTGTGACTCAAAGGATTTGGTAGCAAAGGAAATCGTAACATCAAAAGCGCAGACTTTAGATTTCATAGACAATGGAGAGGACTCCAGGGACCCTAACTTCACCTCTCCAGAACTAGTTAGGGCCTGGCATTTCCCGATCTCTTAGGGCAAGAGCTGAGCATATGCGTGGAATCAGCACAATAGATACAGAGTCTATTCTTTACTCTTCGTTTCCTTTCCTCTGAAGATAATTTGGAACGTCCTATCTCCATGGGAATCACAGAGGATGGAGCTGGACGAAATTGAGGGTTTAAACGAAGAGGTGCTTTGACAGCTGTTGTTTTCTCAGACTCTCTTTCACGAAATCTCATATCTACACGATGGCAAAGAGAGATCAAATCTTCTAGTGACGAAGGAAGCTCTTGGGTAGTCAGTGCATCTTTAATTTTATCGGAGAGCCCCTGCCAGAAGGCGGCAACTAATGCTTCAGTGTTCCACTGAAGTTCAGAGGCTAAGATCCTAAATTGAATGACATACTGTCCTACAGTATGGGAGCCTTGTCGCAAACGAAGAATGCTGGAAGCAGCGAAGGTCACACGACCTGGTTCATCGAACACACTTCGGAACGTGGAAATGAATTTGGCACTATCTTGTAGAATTGGATCGTTTCTTTCCCACAGGGGGGAGGCCCAAGCCAGGGCTTGACCCGAAAACAATGAGATAAGATAGGCCACTCTGGAACGATGGGTAGAAAAATTTTGAGGTTGGAGTTCAAAATGGACTGAACATTGGTTAAGGAAACCTCTACAAGTTTTGGGGTCCCCGTCATATTTTGACGGAGTAGGCAGGTGAAGCGTAGGAGCTGTAGACACCTGGGATGGCACTGGGGAAACGGAGGAAAGCACAGGAGCTTCAATATTAGCTGTAACAGTCTGTCCAGATGTTCCTTGGGAGGTTAATGATTGGTAACATTGAAGTAACAGCTGTTGGCAAGCATCCTGTTGCTCCACACGGCTGACCAGATGCTGCAGCATCTCTTTAGCGGTAGGTTCCGTATCTGGGTCTGTCATGGCCTGATCTTACTGTCACGGGCACTAGGAGTCTTTACCCAGGGATCACCAGGTGATAGGCTTACCAGAGCAGTATAGGTGGTAATATGGTACTCTGGTAGCAGGGTGATCACGGAACAGGAAATAGCAGATGATGAGATGCTCAGGAAAGTCTATGACTAGCAGCACTGGCAATATGGAGGTAGTAATACACGAGGAACTGTATGGACAAAGGACACGTGAAGGTAGTCAGTGGTCTGCGGTAGCAAGTTGTACCACTGCTATAGTGAGGAGGAATGTCCAACAGAAACGAGGAGGTGATGAGAGTCAGCGGTCTGCGGATAGCAAGTTGTACCGCTGTCTGAGTGAAGGAATGGAATCCAAGTGGAGGTATCCGGGGAGTCAGTGGTCTGCGTTAGCAAGTTGTACCACTGCTATGTGAGAGGATACTGGAGCAGGAGAAACTGGAAACAGGGGTCAGTGGTCTGCCACTAGCAAGTTGTACCACTGACTATATATGTGAGGAGGTGCACGGGGAGAGACTGCAACACAATATATACACGGGCACCTTGACTTTGATCCACAGTAATATGCACAATATATACACGGGCACCTTGACTTTGATCCACAGTAATATGCACAATATAAATGTATAAATGACTGAACAACACTGCCAATATAGAAAGTCTCTTGAAGTAATCCAGCATGAGATAACACAGTCAATGATGGCAATAGACTCAGCGGATAGTACACTCCAGAGGAGAACCAACACAGTCCAGCAAGGTATGCAATACACAGCACAGTCAATGGGAAGTATGCATACCGTGGTTCAGGAGAAGGCAGTCAGACAGAAGTGCAGAGATACCTGAACGGCAGGAGGCCGGCAGGATGCAAAGTCCCTGGATGGGTGAAGCGGTGGTCTAGCAGGTGCAGGACTCTGCGGTACACGGAGGTAACCAGTAGCAACCAATAGTTGTCAGTAGCGATGGAACACGGGAGAGCAGAGTAGACCAGAAGCTGTTGATCACGGAGAGCAGCAAACGGCAATGAGAGCAGCAGTCTCGAGGAAACACAGGAGAGCTGAGAAGAGACTGCAGTGCACAGGAGCAGCGGATAGAAATCAGCTAACTTGTCACGATGATGAACACAGGCGAGTTGTAGGCTGGAGGCTGTAGTGCACGGAAGCAGCGGATAGACATCAGCTAACAATCCCGATGATGAACACAGGCGAGTTGTAGGCTGGAGGCTGTAGTGCACGGAAGCAGCGGATAGACAACAGCTAACAGTCACGGTAATGAACACAGGCGAGTTGCAGGCTGGAGGCTTGTAGTGCACGGAGGCAGCGGATAGGAATCAGCTCACGGACTTAATGAGGAACAGGTGAGTGGATGTAAAGTAACGGTTGGAGTGCACAGAGGCAGCGGGTAGAAACCAGCAAACAGTCACAGTGAAATATAATAGCGTGATGTGGATTAGAGGACTGTAGTGCACGGAGGCAGCGGATAGGAATCAGCAAACAGTCACAATGATAAGTAATAGCGTTGAAGTGGTTTGGAAGACTGTAGTGCACGGAGGCAGCGGATAGGAATCAGCTAACAGTCACGATGATACAGTTGATGGTAGAAGTGGTATGGGAACCACAGTAGTAGAAGTGGTTTGGAAACCACAGAGGTAGAAGTGGTTTGGAAACCACAGGAATCAGCAGCGCTGAAAACACGAGGAATACAGGAACACCTTCAGAGACTCATAGGAAATGAGACTCCAAGATCAGGCAACGTGGTGTTGACCACAGGTGCTTAATATAGGGAGTGTTGCCTGATCTGCCAATTAAGTTAAAGGAACATACACTGGAGGTATAGAAAGGGCTGCGCATGCGCAGTCCCTCAGGATGGAGGACGGCCACGGTTCCTAAATGTCCGGGAAGAAGCACTCACAGTCCGGTGAGTGACAATTTGGTATTGTGTGCTTGATACAATAGTATTTCACAATTAACCGATACTTATGTGTATTTGGTAAACTGACAAAGTTTCTTCCAGCAGATCAGGTATATGCTAGGCAACAAGTAAATATCCTTATGGTCAGTTATGTATCTCCACAGTCTTGAACAGATGATTTTACTACAAGTGTGAGTAATTGTATGTCCTTCAATATAGATGTGCAGTAGTAAAATAATAACAAGGTGGAGTCACTTCTATTTTTAACATGCACAGGAGATATAAAAGGTAAACATTACAGCTCAAATACAGTACTTAGCATCGTTACACGCATTCAAATAATAAAGGAGGTTAGTCACTTTAGAGGTTGATGAGGAAGTCACTGTGATGTTGAGGCATATAGGGAGGTATACTGAAGAACTTGTGCCAGATGTAGGAGACAAATATGTATGGCTTCAAAATGGTGGCAGGTGGCAGTTATTATGTAGGCTCACTGTTCCCTTCCCTCAATCTCAACTGATTTGTTGTTGTAAAGTCTCAGAGAGCCAAAATTCAAGTGCCTGAACACTTAGCTATTACTGAGTAGATGTTGGCATAGAAGGAGTTAAACAGGAGAACTTGTGCCAGATGTAGGAGTCAAATATTTATGGCCTCAAAATGGTGGCAGGTGGCAGTTAATCCCCTCCCCCAAAGTCAGGCAAACAAGTGAGAACAGTTATCGGGTATGTGTTGTATAATTCCACCAGTGAAAAATAACTGGACTAACTCAGGTGCATGAAGGAGAGGAAGTATACACTGCAATGTCTTGTAGTTCCTTTTGGAGGGGAAAGGAAATGAATCCACAGGCGGCACTGTCAGTCAGGCAGGGAGGAAGATCTATGCCCGAATTATCCACCGTTAGTTTGCCCAGCCCGAGTGAAAAGGAACTCACCCTCCGTGCACTCCGTATTCCACAGCTCAGTTAGCCTTACAGGGATCATTTATACACAGCAGGCTTCTCCCTTGCCGCCCTATTCGGGAGGAGATCTATGCCCCAGATGACGGACAAAATCGGGAATAAACAGCCGGAGGCTGAGGGCTGCACCTTTGCCTACAATATATCGGAATTTGGAGGCCACAGAGGTAGGATAATAAGATAATTGATCGGATGTAGCAGGAGAGCTATAAAGTGCATGTCTTACTCCTTAGCTGGTTAGACCACACACCCCATGAATTAAATTTTGGAATATCACTTTTTATATTCAATCATTGGTGGCAGAGTTAGAACTTCAAACAGCTTGGATAAATAATGAAAGCAAGTAGTCCTTTGGACCAGTGGTGAGACTACAATGGGTGCAAGGGAAGTAGCCATTACAGGGACCATTGTTAAAAATGCCCACCCTTCAAGGCCCCTGCATCCTACCCCCAATGTGGTCTGATCCCACCCCCATGATGTGCCCACATTCCCTTGTTATATGCGCATTGCCTGATTTGGACAGGGACCAATATAGAGAGGTATGATTTATATGTATAAAACACTTCCCAACTGTCCCAATTTTGGTGGGACAATCCTAATTTGAGGGCTCTGATCCACTGTCCTGACTTTGGGCATCTTTGTCCCGCCCCTCGCAAAGTATGCCCTGTTCACCTTTCACTGGTGCAAACAGCAATGAATGGTGATGTGGAAGAGAGGGAGAGGGATAAGGGGCAGCCCAACACTGCTGAAGTACTAGCTATGCACCCAATGTGTGGCCACATTCCCTTTGTAATAAGCCAATAAGAGCAGAACACCAAGCTTAATTGATATGCTTGTGACAAAGCTGTATGTTACAGAGCATCAGCAATGCCCCATCAATATGTAATGATATTTTACATGTGGTGTGTGGGCCTGAGTGCTTTCAAAGCCACGTCAGATTTTTAGTCACTGTCTGGCCCTGCCTACAACTACTGTATTCTCAAAATGCCCAGTGATAAGAAGCATATTAGATGTCAACCGAGGACATGCTGCATAAATAAGGTGGCATCCAAATGGACATTAGGAACATAGTACATAGTGGATGAGATGTAGTAGTAATTGCGAAGCAACATCAAATTCATACTAGACATAGGTTTAATTTTCTGCATAATGGCAGGCCAAGTTAGTGGCGGGTCAAATGTAGCAAGTTAAGATCAGGATCAACGCATCCCTTTTGAACATATTAAAGAATGTGAAAATGTTTAGAGCACACCCATCTTTTTCCACGCAACATGTCCATTTTAGCAAAGCCTCCATACCAGCATTTATATTATGCAGCCCAGAGTAACCTCAACAATATATCCTGTAACACCAATTTGACCAATATACAGGGCAACAACAGTTTGAAGATAACTTTAACAATAGATATCTCCATTTGGCCATCATGTAGCCAGTGCTCATAGCCTGCAATTTGAAAATAAATTTGTGCAGATGTGGTCTGTCAACTAGAGATGCTCACTGACCCACGTGTTTTGGTTTTGGTTTTGGATCTGGATTACCGTCGTGTATTGGTTTTGGTTTTGCCAAACCGCCATTGTGTGTTTTGGTCTTGGTTTTGTTTGGTTTTGTTTTGCTATGTTGTTCAAAAATCAATGTTTTTGGTCATAAAAGAACCAAATTTAGTGCTCCACCTGTTTCTTGGATAAGTAATGTAGTTCTAATGCTAATAAATGATCAAAAAAACAGTTTAATTCCTAGTAGGCCTTCTACACACAAACCAGATTGTCTTCCTCTCCATGTATGCATATTGGCAATGCAGCCATCGTCTTTGGATGTATATTACACCCTACACTTATAGTTAAATATGTAAAGAAATGGACAAAGGCAGTTTGGTTTCTGTCTCTCTAGGCCCCCCTCCACTTGTTTAAAATACAAAAAAATTCAGCCGTTATAGACTGTACAATATAAATTGAAATGGACAAAGGCAATTTGGTTTCTGTCTCTCTAGGCCCCCCTCCACTTGTCGAAAATACCCAAAAATTCAGACGTTATAGACTGTACAATATTAATAGAAATAGAGAAAGCCAGTTTGGCTTCTGTCTCTCTAGGCCCCCCTCCACTTGTCGAAAATACCAAAAAATTCAGACGTTATAGACTGTACAATATTAATTGAAATGGAGAAAGCCAGTTTGGTTTCTGTCTCTCTAGGCCCCCCTCCACTAGTATAAAATACCAAAAAATTCAGAGGTTATAGACTGTACAATATTAAGAAAAAAGGACAAAGGCAGTTTGGGGTCACTCTGTCTATGACACCCTACCCTTAAGGAGAAATTGGCCAAACAGCAGCCTTTCAAGACGGTACGTGATATGGAAATGCCACAAGTCCCTTTCCTCTTTGGGGGTAGATTGCACCCTACACTTAAATAGAAAGTTTTAAAAAGATGTTATCGTCATCATCTTCAGCTTCATCCTCACCCTCATCAGTGTGTACGTCATCGTCACAGACTATCAATTCATCGCCGCTTGAATCCGCCATTAGAGAACAGTAAGTGCTTGGATGTCTTGGATGGTGAGGGACTTCCTCGTGGAAGATGTAGTTCATTTTTATAAACATCATTTTCTCAACATTTTTGGGAAGTAACCTTCTACAGCGATCACTGACTAAGTTCCCTGCTGTGCTGAACACTCGTTCAGAGTACACACTGGAGGGTGGGCAGCTTAAGTATTGCAAAGCAAGTTTGTACATGGGTTTCCAAATTGCCTGCTTTTCTTCCCAGTAAGGAAAGGGACTGTCTGACCTTTCCATATCAATTAACTCTTGAAAATAATCCTCCACCATCCTTTGCATGTTAATACTCATATTGGATGCAGTTATGGGCAAGGTCACAAATTTTTTTGAAAAATCCTTCAAACCAGCCCAGATGTTAAACTGTTCTGGTCTGCCTTCTGCGTTTTCCCTGCTTCTTTATTTTTTAAGAGCAGCAGCTGCTTGAGAAATTGAAGGAGGACACGTCGTCAAGCCAAGCCCCAGTTCAGCGGACAACTTGCTGAGCAATAGCTCCTTGTAAAAGTTCATTTCATCTCGTTCATTTTGAAGCAAAGACTCAATGTAGGTCTTAAATCTTGGATCAAGCACAGTGGCCAAAACATACTGATCCGAGTTCAAGATCTTAATAATTCGAGGATCATTGTGAGGCGAATTAAGTACTTGATCGACAAGGCCAACATACTTTGCGGAATTGCTTGCTTTCATTTCCTCCTTCAGTTTCTCAAGCTGCTTTTTCAATAGTTTAATTAAAGGAATGACTTGGCTCAAACTAGCAGAATCTGCACTCACTTCACATGTCACAACTTCAAATGGTTTCAGCACCTTGCACAGCACTGAAAGGATTCCCCACTGTGCAAGAGTGAAATACATCCCCCCTCCTTTCCCAATGTCATGGCTTGTGCAATACGCTTGGATGGCTTTGCGCTCTTCCTCCATCCTCTGAAGCATGTACAGTGTGGAATATCACCTAGTTACCACCTCTTGCTTAAGTTCGTGGCAGGGCAAGTTAAACTGCTCTTGGAGCTGCTGCAATCTCCTACATGCTGTGGCAGAATGCCTGAAATTGCCTGAAATCTTATGGGCCACCGAAAGCATCTCCTGCACATCACGGTTATTTCGTAGGAAGCTCTGCACCACCAAGTTGATGGTGTGAGCAAAACAGGGAATGTGATGGAAATCACCCAGCTGTAATGCTCGCACTATATTGTTGGTGTTATCAGAAATGACATATCCTGGGGAGAGTCCAAGTTTTATAAGCCATGTATCAATCACATCTCTCAGTTTGCGTAACAAATTGTAAGCTGTATGCCTGTTAGTGAAGCCGGTGATACAAAGAGTGGCCTGCCTGTGACAAATGTTACGTAGTGGTGTACATGCTACTGCTGTTCCTGCTCTTGAAGGTGAATGACCAACCCAGTGGTCTGTCACAGTCATATAGTCTTTGGTTTGACCATTTCCACTTGTCCACATATCTGTGGTTAAGTGGACAGTGGGCAGAATGGCATTTTTCAGCGCAATCTCTACATTTGTACCCACTTTTTGGTATAGTTGTGGAATAGCTTTACAGGAAAAATGGTGTAGCGATGGAATTCTGTAACGCGGACAAAAAACCTCAATTAACTGTGAAAAACCAGCTGCGTTTATTGTGGATATTGGATCTAACACTAACATGGCAGCCATGGCGTCTGTGATTCGCTTGGTGAATGGGTGACTCCTGTCATATTTGCTTCCCCTAGCAAATGATTGTTTCACAGTTAATTGTTGAAATGTAGGACTGCTCTTTTTCTTGGCCTTCCTCTGGGCTAACGATTCACACCCAGCAGCAGCAACAGCAGCAGCAGTGGGACTAATGCTTTCTTCAGAGGAATCAATAATAGTGCAGGAGTCATCCAGCCTTAATAAGTGGGATGCAGGGCTAACTCCGAGCACTAGTGAGGATATTGATGAGGATGGTGCGGTGGGTGTATTTTGTAGCCGTCGGGATGTCGGTGAGCGGAGGGTCCTAGCTGATGATGGAGTGCTTGTAATTTTTTTGGAAGAACTTTCAGCTTTTCCCAACACTTTGCCATGAATTCTCGTCAAATGGCGTAACATAGACGAGGTTCCAAGATGGTTAAGGTCCCTGCCTCGACTGACTGTGGCTTGACATACACTACAAATGGCTATACAATTGTTGTCTGGATTGGGGTAGAAATAATTCCACCCATAAGAAGTGAATTTTTTTGTTTTATGGCCAGGCATGACAATGGCCTTTTTCTTGTCACGTGCCAGAACTGCTGCCACTGGTGCAGGACTTACACAAACAACCTCATCCTCATCAACATCCTCATTAGCACTGTCGTTGCCTGCACAAATCTCCCCCTCATCCTCCTGTAATTCTAAAGTGGCATCCTCAATTTGTGTATCACCGGCTACACTCGGGCTGTTCAGGCACACATCAGCAGAACTGCTGAAAGGAACCTTCTTTATGGGTACACTAACAGAATTCTCACGATTAGACATCCCACTGTTGGATGGACTCTCCACAGGGATTGGTGTCATTTGTGATTCAGAGCATACATTATGCTCTAATGCCTTACTGTTATCTTTCAGCTCGGCTTTGATGCGTAACAGTAGTTGTGCACCACTTGTAGACTCCAAATTACTTGATCTTGCTTTGTCACAAGTGACTGTACAATAAGAAGGCTCGGTAACATTTTTGGATCTGCCACTAATAGAAAAAGGCGAAGGCCTCATTCTCTCTTTGCCACTGCATGTCTAGAATGGCATGTTGGCAATTTTTTTTTTATCGGCACTTAGCTTTTCCTCAGTTACACTTATTTTTCGCTTCAACATGCTAAAAAAAATTTGGGTGTGTATTTTTTTGCCTGATTTTAAAAGACTATGTAGTTGACATCGCCTTTCCCAGATGACGTACTGGGAACACTACCATCAGGACTGGTGACAGAACCTAGTTGCTCATTCTGCTCATATGTGGACTGCTTTGAATCCATTTTAATGAGGCCAAAGCACTTGTAGTGCTAAATATTGTTTTAGATACTGCTGACAAATATGACTTTTGACAGCCAGAAAAACTACAGTAAAACACTGGGGAATATGGGACACCCCAAAAGCACTTGGAGTGCTCAAAATTGTTTTAAATATTGCTGACAAATATGACTTTTGACAGCCAGAAAAATGACTGCAAAAGAATGGGGAATAAGGGACACCCCAAAAGCACTTGTAGTGCTAAAAATTGTTTTAAATACTGCTGACAAATATGACTTTCGACAGCCAGAAAAATTATTGCATAAGAATGGGGAATAAGGGACACCCCAATAGCACTTGGAGTGCCAGAAATTGAAAAAATAACCCTCCTCTATCCTCCTCTTACTGCTGTAACAATTGGTATTAAGATTAGAATTGTATAGAATAGAAACAATAATGTGTCCAATTACTGCTCTGTCCCTGCGCTGATATAGCCTGTGACCTAACCCTGCTCTCTCCCTCTGTCAAATGGCGATGGATTGCTGTGGAGGCTGGTATTTATGCTTTTGAAATCTCGCAAGAACTGAGCTCAGAAATATGAATACGTCACAATGACGTTTTGCCTCGATTTCGATTCTGAATGGGCGGGAGAGTACCGAGCGTGCTCGGCTCGGTACTCGGATAGGCTAAATTCGGATGAATTCGGATCTCGGGGAACCGAGCCCTCCCATCTCTACTGTCAACACAGTTTGCCCACTTCATGGTTCTACTAATTGTGGCTGGAGAGGTTTCCTTGCAAACAATAAACATTTGACTTCTGTGCAGTGTTTCATAATGCATTCCTTGTTTCTTCCAGAAGCTTTGTATTTTCAGAAAATACCATTAGTTTATTTGTAACACAAGAGTTGAATTTATAATAGATTATAAAAAGTGGTGGAAACTGACACATTTTTCCACTTTATTTGCTAGAAAAAAGTTGCGCAAACAGTTTAAAAGAGGAATTGTCATACCTTTCTGAGCAACTGCAAGCCTCTTGATAAAAATGGTACTCGATTTGTATAGGTTGACTTTGCATCTATGTACTCCTGGAACTTACGACACTACTACCGCTTTGTATGCAATTTTTATTTACAAATTTGAGATTTGAGATTGCATTGTAAAGATCTCACAAGCAGAAAAAAAAATTGGCAGGGCATACCATTTAGGAAGCTAGACAACCTATTACATCAAACTTGTACACAAACTTGTAATGTTTAACAGATTCCAAGAGGAATACAGGAATCATTTTCATATTTTTTATTTATTTATTCAAATAAATTCGGGAACACGGTCTGAATAGCTGTTTGTCTCCCAAATAAGATTGGTGAAGCATTTGTATCAGTTAAATTAGGATAAAGAGATAGCAGGAGTACAAATATGCACATAATACTTTAATATGCATAAATATTGGTTTCTTTCATTTGTGATCACAAGTAATCAACAGACAGTAAGTACAGACTCCCCTTTTTCAAACGAGAATGACCCCGCCTATTTCACAAATTGGAGGGAGGCAAATTCAGTTTCTAAATAACTACATCCCTTTTAGTTATGTAACTATTATGTTTTTTCTCTGCTCCAAACTATACATAGTAAGATCTTTTAGTCTTTCTGGGTAAGTTTTGTGCTGTAGGCCATGCACCATTTTAGTTGCCCTTCTTTGTACAGTCTCTAATGTATGTATATCCTTCTGGAAATATGGCCTCCAGAACTGGACACAGTATTCTAGATGAGGCCGTACCAATGACCTATATAGTGGCATTATTACTTCTTTGTTTCTGCTACTGATTCCTCTCCCTATGCAACCAAGCATCTGACTTGCCTTCCTCATTGCTTTGTTACATTGCTTACCTGCTTTTAAGTCACCTGAAATAGTGATTCCTAGATCCCTTTCCTCTTCAGTGTTTCCATTATTATGCCATTAATACTATATTTAGCCTTTGGATTTTTGAGACCAAAGTGCATGATTTTGCATTTTTTGGCATTAAACTGTAGTTGCCACTCTCTTGACCATTCCTCTAGTTTACCTAGATCATCAATCATTTGTTTTACCCCTCCTGTTGTGTCTACCCTGTTGCATATCTTTGTGTCATCTGCAAAAAGGCATATTTTCCCTTGAATACCATTTGTCTCCAATAAAGATATTAAAAAGCACTGGTCCAAGTACAAATCCTTGGGATACTTCACTGGTAACCTTACCATCCTGTGAATGCACTCCATTTACTATAACTCTCTGGTTTCTATCATGCAGCCAAGATCTTATCCATTCAACCATCTTAGAATCCAGTCCCAAGCTTATTTAACAGTCTGTGATGTGGGATGGTGTCAAAAGCCTTACTCAAATCTAAATTAGCTACATCTATTGCCCTCCCTTGATCTATTACTTTAGAAACCCAGTCAAAAAAGTCAATGAGATTTGTTTGACATGATGTCCCCCCAGTAAATCCATGATGTTTTGATCCTGTAAATTACTGGATTTGAGATATTCTACAACTCTTTCTTTTAAGAGTGTTTCCATCAATTTCCCGACTACTGATGTAAGGCTCACTGGTCTGTAGTTGCTTGCTTCTTCCTTGCTTCCACTTTTGAGCAGTGAAGTACATTTGCTTTTTTTCAGCCCTCTGGAATTAGACCTGTAGCTAGTGACTGATTGAATAATTCTGTTAATGCTGTTACCAGCACCCCCTTAAGCTCTTTTAGTGTCCTTGGATGTATCCCATCTGACCCCATTTAGTTATCCACTTTTAGTTTTCAGAGCTCTCTTAGGACTTTCTCCTCTGCAAATGTACTTGTATCTACCTCAGTTTTATGAGTATATTTGCAACCTAACTGTGGTCCCTTCCCCACTCTTTCTGTAGTGATCACTGAGCAAAAATAATTATTAAGATGATCTGCTATTCTATAGTCTCCCTCAACAAGACCCTCACTCTCTGTCTTTAGTCTTATTATTCCTCCTTTTGTTTTTCTCTTTTCACTTATATACCTAAAAAAAAGTTTTGCCTCCCTTACCTACTGACTGGGCCATTTTCTCTTCAGATTGTGCCTTTACACATCTGATTACCTACTTAGCCTACTTCTGTCTAGCAAGATGCACATCTTTGTCTTCATTATTCTGAGTCTGCTTATATTTCCTGAAGGCCATCTTTTTTTCTTTCACAATACTTGCTACTTCTTTTACAAACCACACTGGCTTCCTTTTCCTTCTACTTTTCTTAACACTTTTGATACAAAGGTCTGTTGCTTTAAGTATTGCACTTTTTAATTTTTCCCACCTCTCCTGCACTCCTTTCAAGCTTTTCCACTCTGCCAAAGAGTCTCTGACACATTTTTCCGTCTCTTCAAAGTCAGCCTTCCTAAAATCTAACACCATTGTTTTTGTGTGGTATGAGTCGGTCTCTGTTTTTATACTAAACCATACTGCTTGATAATCAATGGATTCTAGGTTTTCATCCACATTTACATTAGATATTCTGTTACCATTTGTAAGACTTTAGTCTAATTTTGTATCTTTGCGAGTGGGCACCCTCACCATTTGCTTGAGGGATGCTCCCTGAATGGAATTCAGAATGTCCCTACTTCTAGTGCAACTTGCAGAAGACTCTTCCCAGTTCACATCAGGTAGATTAAAGTCTCCCATGATTATTACCTCTCCTTTTAATGCCATTTTATTAATGTCCTGCAATAAGTTTCTGTCTAGTCCCTCTTCCTGACCGGGTGGTCTATAGATCACCCCAGTAAAATGATCAACAGACAATGATTAAACAAGTGCATCCTTGTTTGTAAGAGAAGACTCACACCTTCCAAATTATGGTGTCACCAAGTTTTCTGAGCCAAAGATATGGAGATCAAGGCTCTCAAACAGCCACCTCCAAACCTTGGCATTTTCAGTGTTAATTGTCTAGGGGGCAAGTGCATGTGTTACACTACAGCATTAAAAGGTAACCCACCGGGAACGGTAGGCAGTGATCAGCGGGTTTTCTTGCAACACCTCAACTGCTAGGCGAGAGAATATTCCACATTATCTTAATGCACAATTGCAGCATACTTTGCTAATTTTTGAACATATATAATTTTTAAATGACTGTATTTAGGAAATAGTATTTATGTTTGAATGTGTATTGTTCTTTCTTTACTAGTGTGCTCTTAATATTAGTTATTAATATTGTCACAGGAGTAGAGTTCTTATCGAAGGCAGCCACATTGCTCCATTTCTTGGAGAGTATTTCGAACCCAAGTCAGAGAGAGGCAAGTTTTCAAAGAAACAGGAAACACTCTTTTATGACAGGAGACAGAAAAAGGGATTTGAGAAGGGTGAACACTGTGGAACAAACATAATTGCAGATAAATCACACTAATTATAAATAAATCTATAAACTTAAATATAGGACACTGCAATACTAATTATGATATTTAGCTTGAACTCTACTTGTTAAATCAATACATTTTTGTACAATTCATCACAGTTAATGTCTGTAAAATTATTTGTATAAAATAGCCTCACGAGTAATAAGTTAATTGAATCTTATAATAACTTTAATATAACACAGTTTTCTATCTATACAATAACATGCAATATTTCATGAAGACCTTAATATGTTCCATTTTTCTACTAATATCTCATTACCCTTAGTAGAGCTGTAAGTTTGGTTACTAAAGTAAGACGCAATTGGGCAGTGACCCTCCATGTCCAGTTTTCAAATTTGTTGATTCTTATTTCTTCCTAACTGTTTTAGTCTGAATATTTTTACATATATGACAAACTAGTTGAGTCATTTAGTGGTGCCACTTATTTATATCAGGTGATGTCTAGAATTAGTGGGGTGGTGCACTTTCTCCTGGCCTAAGTAGGCTTATCCCCGAAGGGTTCTAATTGTGAAACCTTTCCCTAACTATTTGAAACCTTTTCGGTTGACAACAGATTCTCTTCTGTTGATCAGTTTTATTGCTGTCTCTGAGTTCATTCCTTGATCTCATACTTTACTTCTCTTTGTCATATGCACTTTCACTCTGTGTTTCTTATTTCACTTACTAAATCAGTGACACTTTCTTACTAGTGCTTCACCTTTCAATGCTAAATCTCTCAAATTCCTTCCTTGCATTACCTTTCTATCTGTTATTTGTTTCTACCTGTCTCTGTCAGCTCATGCTAACTGTTCGCTTGCGACATCTCCCTTCTTGTCGCTTCTCTTTTTACTAACTGACTGTCTTTACTTGCTAGAACCTTCCTCTATGTTGTTCTACCTGTCACTTTTTTTTCTCTGACTTCCTCTTACTAAAATCTGTCCTTGTTATATCTTTATTATCACTTCTCTGTGTACCTAAATTAGTTTCCACACCTATATATATCTACCCTTTTAGTGGCTTTAAATACTCTTCTTACAGCCTGAATCTCATCTATGTATATAGTCATCTTCTCTGATTTCTCTCAATCTTTCTTTTGTTAGCTCCTCTTATTTTCCCTGTTGTTAAGGGCAATGTATATGTGATCCTCAACTATACAACTGTGTCTCAACATGTTCACCTAGAGCAGCCCTCTTTTCAAGGAACTTGATTTGTTCCACAGTACTCAGTTGCCCCCAGTACTTAAGCTCTGGTAGTAGTAGTTGTTGGTTAACAGTTGCCTGATGGAGTGGACAAAACATGGTAGGAGGTAGTAAGCAATCAGATAGTTTAGTGTTGCAAACTGAGAATCAGACAGGCAGGGGTTAATGCAAATAACAGACAGGCCAAAGTCAGGAGTGGATAAGACAGCATATCCTTTAAACAAGCCATGGGTCTAGGCAGGTGGAGATATATATGCAGATTCATTTAACAAGCTAAGGATAAGGAGTGGAGAAGACAGCAGACATCAAAATGTCGGCAGGCTAATTGCCGACCCTTACATTATGCTGACAGGTTGACAATATGTATATTGTGACTGGCGACATGCACAATGTCGTTAATCAGAATGGCAACACTAAAAGACCAATGCCGTCGGGTCCTGGTATAGCCAGCAGATTTGGTGGCATTGGTGTATTAATGTCGGCACTGTGATTGGAGGCATTGTGCATGTCACCAATCACAATGTACACATTGTCAACCTTTCAGCATAATGTAAATGTTAGCATTTAGCCTGCCAACATTTTGATGTCGGCAGGTTAAGTGCCGACATTTACAGTGTCGCAATTATGACCAGCACCGCATAACCCGCATCTGAGAACCCCTTTAGTATTAATGGTCATCCTATTATTTAGATTAGCTAGGGTGCTCTTAACCAATTTATTTTTCAAGTTAGGAGCCCTCTTATTTATAAAAGTAGGCTTAGACGGTAAACAATGTCAAAATGGGATCCTTCATAAGAATTCTCCAGTTCTTCATGAAGATCCTTTCTATTTTCTTGTACTCATTATTAAATTGTGAGATGAAGGCCCACTCATAATTAGTATTGGCACTTTTATCTAAAGTTTTATCCTCAATTGCAAACAAGGATGTGCGCTCTGTATTTTGCATAATAATTTCTTGAAGAAAGTGACCTTTCTCAAAAAACTGGTTCTTAAGGTCATTTACATTATCATCTAAGATACTGATCTCAGTTCAATTAATTTTGATGCGCTTAAATTGACTTAAGGAGATGCCTTTTCACCAGTTTTGGGGATGATTACTATTGTCTTGAATATGTAAATTGGAAGATGTTGTTATTTTGTAGTTTTTAGTGCGAATAATTCTTCCTTAACAGTAACAGTAAGAAAATTGATCAATTGGAAGCTGATATCAAAAGTTAACTTGATATTTTGTTTGTTATTATTAAGATGTAAATGAAAATTGTTCAAAAGTTATTTCACCTTCTTCCATATAAAGAAAATATTGTCTATAAAACAATGCTAGGATACTAGGTTCGCTCCCCCAAGGGAGGCTAGTCCAAACATGAAAATCTTCCCGATGGGACATGAATAGATTGGCATAACTGGGGATGAACTTAGTCCCCATTGCAGTACCAATATTTTGCATTTAAGATTGTTGGTTAAAATAAAAATAATTGTTTTTAAGGATATACTTTCCATAATAAAATTATTGAGTTCCTCATAATATAAAGTTTTATCCAAAGATGATCTAACTGGATCCAAATCCATGTCATGCTGTATGACTGTTTATAAAGAACACGTTTCAGTCACGACAATAAAACAACCCTTTTGAATACCATTTGTCCCATTCTAAAATATAGTTCTCCTGTTCCTTAATTAAAACAATCCCTGTCTCCCTTTTCTTCCTATTTCGCCATCTGTATGTATGCTAATTACTCAACTGTTTACTTTCTCCCAGGTTCTTTCTCCTACTACGTCATTTAGTTTTGCTGGCCCTTTCTCATATTCTCTCTAGTCATCTTTACACTGAAACTCCTTTATATAGCTATGTTTTGAGGGAAGGATGATAATTTACATTCATTCTCTCCAATTTTGGACTATTCTTTAAACTTGTATACATATAATGGTCTCTATTTTTCTGATGCCTATAGATATTTTTTCTTTCCTAAACTCATCTATTGGGAAGATTCTATAGCAGCACTATAGATTGTTAATCTGTTTCTCCAATTTCCCAAAACACACTTCTTGTTCTTCAGTATTTAACATTAATTAATCTCTACTGTACCTTTTCTTTTTAATATTGATAATCTCGCTATTATTATTATTATTTTCCTCTAATTCTTTTTCCATCTCAATAAATTCTTCCTTGTCATCAAAAGGTTTGACTGAAGTTTTGTAACATTTGAATCTCTTCTAAAGTGCTCAAATCTTTCCTACTCTACTTCAAAATTAACTCATTCATTTTTGAAAAAGGTAAATGTGGTACAGGATGGTGTTTTATTATTCTTTAGGCCCTTTGGGATAATTTGATCCACAATAAATTTTTAAGCTACCTCCCATCAAATCCTATTCTCATTCTATAATACAATTTATAGTTTTTTCATAACTGTATGTAAATGTTCATTAATGTTCGTAATTTGAGATTCAACATTAAAGACATTTTCAATTAGATCATTTCTAGTACTCCTGTGTGAAAATTGCATTGTATTTTTCTGATCTTTTTAAGCATATTTGTGCTAGGTCTAGTACACGTTTTTTTAGTTTGTGCTACAAGTACTATAAACATTACGTTGTGTATTATTTGGTTGTTTTCTGGTTTGTGGACCAGAATGTTTTGATTTAGTCTGCAGGTATAGGAGCGATATAGACTATTCTATCAATGGCTCCTCTTTTGTCCATTACCAATGAGTGGTAAGCCCATTACCAGCACACACCTATCTTGTGATTGGTTGACAGTAGGGAATGTTCCTGACTAATAGCTTCGGTCATCTGGGGTGTGTGACTCAGAGTACAGTGAACACCACTGTCCACATATGTCAGATAACTCTATATACACATACTCTATACATCAGTTGCATTTATATGCTAATATTAAATCAGACAATGGGACTTCTGAAAATATGATCATACCAAACATGTCTATTTGTTAGTGGTATTTTGTAAGGCACATGTACTAACTGTTTTGAGACCACAACTGAAGCTCCTCTGATCTGTATAGCATTTTATATTATCTATAATTAATGCGCAAATGATTCAAGCAAGGGTGACTCTGAATTCATTACTCCATGCCTTGTACTGATAACTAATAGTGCTACTTTAAAAGGGCTCTACGCTTATAAACTCTATTTTTTGTGCTGGCTTAACACATTCAAATGTTTCTTCATGCGCATATGTTACTGTTTCTACTGATTTATTGCATGATTTAAAGAGATTTTTATACTTACGGTGTTCGGTGCTTCAGAAATCATTTCTAATTTATGATTTAATAATTCTATCAAATAAATATCAAGGTAATTTATATGAACTCTGAATAAGCACATTGTGCAAAAAATGTGTGTTGTTCTATTTTCACCTATCTTCCAGACAGCTTATTTAGAAAGCAAAGCAGGGCCATCTCAACTACATTATGGGCCCCCGGGCAAAGCAGTGCACCGGGGCCCCTACAATAATAAATATATACATATATATATATATATATATATATATATATATATATATATATATATATATATATATATATATATATATATATAGTATAGAGATACAGATACAGATATAGATATAGAGGGATAAAGATAGGTAGATGTATTTGCTCAGTGACCCTTGAAGGTTTTTTTTGCAGTTTTTTCTTTTGCAGGATTATTTATTCTAATTAAGAGCCCTGCCTATGGGGCCCCCTTGCCTGTGGGGCCCCCGGGCACCTGCCCATCGTGCTCAATGGAAAAGATGGCCCTGAAGCAAAGGCCAGCTACAATGATGAAAAGCACAAAAGCACAGAGTACTTTTGCTTGCCTATATCTCTGTGTTTGATCTGCCCCCAGGAAAATAATCTTTGCCTACATTACCTTTCTTAGGATTGTGGGTCTGACTGCAAAGTGTGCGTGATGGAAACAGCAAAAAGTCACATTAGGCACTGTAAAAGGACCTGTGGTTGCGCCTCACATACGCAAGCTATCCTCTTATTCTGTTCTCAGATACACTCGTTATAAAACTCTTACTTTTATGCACTTTTCCTTACACAATGTTGCCTTACTCAGTCTTTTGACCACACTAAATAACACTTAAGCTTCACAGAATTATTTATCCAATAACTACTGTATCTCAGCAGTACTTCACATTATATATTCGCTATAAATAATCAATACTCACAACATATGTATGTATTTAAATCAAAGTATTTTACTGTTAACACAGAAAGGGTTGTATTCACAGTTCACACATATATCATAACATTGTTCAACATAACATAGTATATCAATATACAATTAACCCTAGGTTAACCACCGTTATACCCTACACTATCCTAACTTTACATATGGATCCTTGATAAGAATCAGTATTTATAATATTGATTTAACTATCACAGATATCAGATAATAGCTACACAGTCATATGTGTATAAATAGTTAAATCCCCATTATAAACACACATATAGCTTTATATGTATATATTATCAATGGGCAGCACAGTGGCCTAGTGGTTAGCACTTCTGCCTCACAGCACTGGGGTCATTAGTTTGATTCCCGACCATGGCCTTATCTGTGTGGAGTTTGTATGTTCTCCCTGTGTTTGCGTGGGTTTCCTCCTAGTGCTCCGGTTTCCTCCCACACTGCAAAAACATACTGGTAGGTTAATTGGCTGCTATCAAAATTGACCCTAGTCTCTGTCTTCCTGTCTCCCTCTCTGTCTGTCTGTCTCTGTGTGTGAGTGTGTGTCTATATTAGGGAATTTAGACTGTAAGCTCCAATGGAGCAGGGACTGATGTGAATGAGTTCTCTGTACAGCGCTGCGGAATTAGTGGCGCTATATAAATAAATGATGATGATGATGATACTTATCGAATCCTTGTATCCTGGATCCACTTCTTAGTCTGCAGTGTAGGGAACGTTCTTGTAGTATAGAATCCTTTTCTGTAGCTTAGTGTAGGTTTTCTGTAGATCCTTCCTGTAGTACAGTATAATATGTATATTTTCTGTAGTGTAGTGTATCTATAATATACTTTTTCTGTATTGTAGTGTGTCCCTAGTGTAGTATAATGTAGCATAATATGTGCATTTTCTGTAGTGTAGAGTATCTATATAATTTCTGTAGTGTAGTGTGTCCTATATGTTTTCTGTAGTGTAGTGTGACCCTAGTGTAATGCAGTGCAGTGTAATGTAATGTTCGTTGTCCAGGGGCAGCAGGCAGCAAGAGAAAGGGGGCGTCCCGGGTCTGGTCTTTTATGGTCCAGACCTGGAAACTCCCAGCCTCCCCAGCAGCAGCGTGTGTGTGGTGATTCACCACATACACGTGGAGCTTCTTGTGTCCAGGGGTGAACAGCTCTCCCCACTGTATATGTGTCCAATAGTAAAAAGCAAGTGACCCTCCCAGTGTCCCAACACAGTACTTTGCCTCTGGTCAGTTTCAGATAACAGCTTTGATACCTGAGTTGTGTTTGGGGTTTTACAAACACATGCACAATAGCTAATGTTGCCATGTGGCTTGGAGGAGGGGAGATACTTTGAACAATACATGAAATGGCTTGAGAATCATATAAGAAGAGAATATTCTTCAACAGGCACCGACTGATACTAGGACCACAGATTTTATTAACTCCAATCTTGTAACTTTTCTCCTTAAAATAATGCTTGGTTTAGTCTTTATGTCTTAAATTAATTATAAAAGAGAAAGGACATTGATGGGTATATTTACTAAACTGCTGGTTTGAAAAAGTGGAGATGTTGCCTATAACAACCAATCAGAGTCCAGCTGTCGTTTTGTAGAATATCCTAAATAAGTGATATCTAGAATATTATTGGTTGCTATAGGCAACATCTCCACTTTTTTAAACCCGTAGTTTAGTAAATCTAGCCCCAAGGAGTAAATGTATCATAGTGCGGGTTGTACAAGTCGCAGGAAATCGGCGAGATGACAGCTTAAATTTAAAGCGGCGCTGCCTTGTAAAGGGAAACTTCCCTTTACAAGGCAGCACCACTTTAAATTTAAGCTGTCATCTCGCAGATTTCCGGCGACTTGTACAACCCGCACAATGATACATTTACCCCCAAGTCTTTTTAACATGTATTTATTACATTAGTACATATACACCTAGTTCATATACATATAGCAAGCAACACCTTCATCTGCCTACCTTCCCTATCAGAAGATGTCACATTTTACACCTGCAGATGTACTTCCCTCTGAGTGCAATTACACAGAAATAGAAGTACAATGGCACAAAACATTATTGGCACATTTGTAGTTGAGCCTATGTAGTGAGTCTGTTTTCAATTTGAAAATTATTTTCTTTTTTTTACTTATTACTTTTAGCATTTCACGGTATGCAAAATTGTTGCAATAAACAAAAAATGGGAACATTTTGTTTGTTTTCATGTGATGTGCATCTTCAGATATAACTAAAAAAACCTAACTTTCCAGAAAATAATCTTAAATTTGATATTGCTTTAGTTATTATGGTGTTGTTAGATTTCCTAAACATAATATAATTTAAACATAATAATATGAAAATATTTCTGTGATATAATTCAGATTACATTCTTGTCAAAAAGCACGTCAAACATATTATTAGACATTAATATATATGAAAAGTTGTATATAAAAGATAAAATATCTGAAATGACTGGTGTTTATTATTAAAAAGGATGCCCACATACATTTTATTTATTCTGATTTTCCAGAATGTATGCAGCCTGTTGTTTTATTATCAGTTTCAAGGATGTAAGCACTTCTGGCTTTTGAAATGGCCCAGTGTAAATGTTTTCCATATTAAAGATGGCTGCTTCTCTAACTGAGCAGGCACAGTGTGAGTGACATTCTTTACAAAGTTGCTCTACAGAAATGCATAATGTGTACTTGTAGATTCATAGGGTGGAATTCAATTCCCCCGAAGTAATGCCGCATTAAAGATATTACCGTTATTACGGTAATATGAACCCGGCTTTCTGCTCGCAGCTCAGGGAACTACGAGCAAAAAGCTGGCATTAAAACTACCGTAATAACGGTAACTACGTGCACTATTACCGTAAAAACGGTAATAGTGCACAGGCCGTGTTACTTTTAACTGTAATGCGGTCAATTGAATTCCCCCCATACATGGCAGGGACAGTGATGTTAGAGTAGATCAGTGTTTCCCAACTCCAGTTCTCAGGGACCCCCAACAGTGCAGATTTTCCAGGTCACAAGTGATATAATTATACCACCTGTGGATCTGTTACAATGTGTCAGTTAGTAATGAATACACCTGTGCTCCAGAAAAGAGATATGGAAAACATGCATTGTTAGGAGTCCCAGAGGACTGGAGTTGGGAGCCAGTAGATCAGTAGATCCACTGAGGATAAATTGAGGAGTCTAAATGGAAGTAAATAGCACTGTCTGGCACAACAATATCAACAATATCAATAGTGTATTTGAGCTTTGTGCAAACCTTAGCAAAATGGGATTTCTGACATTGATTTAAAAGCACAAAGTATATAATGAATATTAAATAGTTTCTTTCCAAAGAGAAATTATGTGCAACTTAATAATACATTTTAAACACAAACAATCTAGGTATATTATTTAGGTGCATATGTGATATATATGTTACCCTTAAGAGGAAAAATTATTGTATTAAATAATGTTCCTATTGCATGAATGTATAGACTATAGGAAAATAGCGACCTCCCTGTTCTGAATAGGACCACAGAAAAATGGATGATGTCATTTGTTTTTCTTTCTTCTTCATTTTAATTGGATAAATATTTGTTCAAGTTAATATTTATTTACACAAAATGGATCTAAAATTGTTACTGTGAAGCATTTTGTGAGTGAATTGTGATATGTTAATTTAGACAAACACCTGAGTCTCTATAAGGATGGAGTTGAGACAGGAAATCAACAGTGCCCCTGATGGTAACAGGAAGGGATGAAACACATAGGGCAGAGTTGGAATCCGTTTGCTGATGCTGGGCTAGTTGATAAACATGTACACTGAGAGAGAGGCTTGAAAACACAGCGATTGTGGCGATTATGTATTGGGCCTAATCACTGATTGTTACTTTCCTCTGAATATTCATGTATGTAACCTTATCAGAGCCGGATTTAGACCTAATGGGGCCCTAGGCAAGATACTGGTTTGGCTCCTCCTCCCTGAAACAATCCATAGCACTATATCTTGTTAGCAGAGCATATACCCCTATAGCAGAGGAACTGGATAAGCTATGTTTTGTAAGCTTACATTGTCAAGTAATAAAAAATGAATTACAATTTATTGAACTACCATATTCAATAATATGTGCATATAGTACTTAATTTGAAGTCACATGACCAAACATTCTATTTTGAATGAATGAATGAATGAAATTGAGATGTGATCTCTGAGGAAATTACCTGTCTGGTGATGAAACGCGTCAATTTGGAAGTATAATCGTCTACTATATACCATCTATATTTATTGCCTACCTACCAACAGACCGCTTGATACCCATTGGAGGTTCTACACAAAAGTGTTTATCAGTGGAACCCGCTGTGCGTCTGTGCTGAGACGTTGTCACACTGCAGCCTGTTTGGGAGCTGACAGGAGTCTGAGAACGGAGCAGTAGTTTTACAACTTTCGGAGACAGAGGCAGAGGAAACACATCTAACACGAGTACTCGTGGATATGCAAAGGTACTGGTCTCATGGATATTCTATCTCCAGGAGCCTGGTAAGAGACTGTTGTTACACCTTTTGCACAGAACAAGGGAATTCCTCTTTCTAGATGTGTTTTAGCTGTTTTGCTTCCATTATTAAGTGATAACTCAGGACTCCCGATTGCTTCAATATTGACTTACACTGGAATCTACATGATTGATTATTTTTGTATACTGCATACCATCAGCATTATTACCCTTTGGATCGGATTGTGATCAGTTGGTCGGTTGGAATATACGCATATTTTTGGACATATCTGTAGGTGCACCTACTTTTATTGTTATGCTCATTGTGGCACTTATATTCGTTTATGTGGTATTTTCCTATATGTCAATTTTGTACTAACACACACCATTTATGTGGGTCTGTGTAGAATTTTAATTAAAATTTTATATTAACCACCATTGTAGTGCATAAGTACTTTTGGTAAATAAGGTGACCATTGCATCGCTGTGTGTTTTATAAAAAATAAAGTGCCACAATAAGCCTTCAACATAAACTTTCTTACTGTAAATAACAAGTACATGTGATTCACAAAATAAATTTTATTCACACAGTCTAACATTATGTAATAATAAAATGGTGGTGCAGAACTAGTGATGCTATATAAATAGCTGATGATGATGATAACCAATATGTTATTGATCTTCTAATTTATTACTTAGTATTAAAGTAAAAATCAAAGCCTGCCTCGCATATTAAAGCTTGAGATATATATATATATACATACATATTTTAGATTTTAGTTATTTAGTAACAAGGTGATGCCAGATACTGCCCACAAGCAATTGTGTATAGTGTTTTGATTCATGGACCCAAGACTCCATTTCTGGTGAGTCTGCAGGGTAGAGATGCCGAGCTGTGTGATTTATATTATATATATATATGTATGTATATATATATATATATATATATATATATATATATATATATATATATATATATATATATATATATATATATATATATATATAACACAGAAAGAAAATTGTCAGCGCTTATCCTTTAAACAGCATATCTGTGTGTGTCTAGCAAAATGAAAACATGAGGTATTAGTTCATATTTTGATCAAAAGACTTAAGCCTGCATCCCACGTCAAGGGTACCTCATTATATGCAGGTCCTACACTGACCTATATGCTTTAAACACTATTAAAATGCAGTTAAAATCAGAAGCACTCACCTCCCAGGTATAGGGGTTTACATCTAGCAAAGGCTGGCTTGTGAGCCACACCCAAATGTGCCTTAAATAGGCATGATGGACAGCTGCTATGACAAAAAGGCAATATTTTGAAACAAAACCAGAGAAAAATAAGCCCGCGCTCGGTATATCCCACATTATATATGGTACCAGCTGCTTGGCAACAAGCCCGAGCTCGGTATATCCCATATTGTATGTGGTACCAGCTGTGTGGCAATATAAATGCCCATATATGTATACAAAACAGAAAGAAAATTGTCAGCGCTTATCCTTTAAACTGCATATCTGTGTGTGTCTAGAAAAATGAAAACATGAGGTATTAGTTCATATTTTGATCAAAAGACTTAAGCCTGCATCCCACGTCAAGGGTACCTCATTATATGCAGGTCCTACACTGACCTATATGCTTTAAACACTATTAAAATGCAGTTAAAATCAGATGCACTCACCTCCCAGGTATAGGGGTTTACATCTAGCAAAGGCTGGCTTGTGAGCCACACCCAAATGTGCCTTAAATAGGCTTGATGGACAGCTGCTATGACAAAAAGGCAATATTTTGAAACAAAACCAGAGCATTTATGGGCATTTATATTGCCACACAGCTGGTACCACATACAATATGAGATATACCCAGCGGGCTTGTTGCTAAGCAGCTGGTACCGTATATAATGTGGGATATACCGAGCGCAAGCTTATTTTTCTCTGGTTTTGTTTCAAAATATTGCCTTTTTGTCATAGCAGCTGTCCATCAAGCCTATTTAAGGCACATTTGGGTGTGGCTAAAAGCCAGCCTTTGCTAGATGTAAACCCCTATACCTGGGAGGTGAGTGCATCTGATTTTAACTGCATTTTAATAGTGTTTAAAGCATATAGGTCAGTGTAGGACCTGCATATAATGAGGTACCCTTGACGTTGGATGCAGGCTTAAGTCTTTTGATCAAAATATGAACTAATACCTCATGTTTTCATTTTTCTAGACACACACAGATATGCAGTTTAAAGGATAAGTGCTGACAATTTTCTTTCTGTTTTGTATACATATATGGGCATTTATATTGCCACGCAGCTGCTACCACATACAATATGGGATATATCGAGCGCGGGCTTATTTTTCTCTGGTTTTATATATATATATATATATATATATATATATATATATTGTATTATAGGATCCTCGACTTTATTAATCCTATAATACAATATTTATATATATCACACAGCTCTGCACCTCAACCCTGCAGACTCACCAGAATTTGAGTCTTGGGTCTATGATTCAAAACACTATACAAGATTGGTTGTGGGCAGTATCTGGCTTCACCCTGTACCCCAATAACTAATAAATGCACTTATATGCCTGAGACCAGAGACCTATTTACCTATTTACCAATTTATCTATATATATAACATTGTCCTATAAGCCCTCACCGCTCACCAGGGCAGCCAATGAGGGATGTAATGCCTGGAGAGCGTGGGAGGAGCTGCTGCGGATGCGCATGCACAGCAGCTCCATTTCATTGATGCTGAATTGTACAGCAACTGCAGCGCTGCAAAAAAGAAGTGTCCACGGTGGTGCTGTGTAGGGGCAATGTTTAGCATGTTTAAATACATACTTTTGTGCCCATTCGTTCGCAGAGGGGAGGGGTTTCTTGAGAACCAGAAACCCCCCCTGCGTGCGCCCCTGACATATGTAAACATTTTCTATTCTTAATTAGTGTCTAATATTTACAAGTTAAGCCTCAAAATCATTGGTGAAACTACAAACTTCAACAAACTATGATGCAAATTTCAAACTACAGCAAAAAACAATAATCACAACAAACGAGTAAATGGAGGATGTACAGAACTTTAACATCACACAATTATCAATACAATTTGATATAGATACAAGCTGTTCTAAATGAAAATATCTCAGAATTATATAAAAACAGAAATTTTGCAGTCTTTCATGTTAAACTTCAAATAAAAACTGCTGTAAACACCAATGTAATATAACACATAACACATACTTACCAACTTTCTGTTGGTGAAATCCGGGAGCCTGCAGAGGAGGTGGGCGTAACGGGGGGGGCGGGGCTCCAAGTGGCGTCATTTTGGACCTGCCCCCATGACGTGATGACGCAAAATGCGTCATTTGACAGCGGGGGGCGGGGCCAAACGCCGCGATTCACCGGGAATCGCGGCGTTTGGGACTTAATTCTGCCCACTTCACTAGGAAGTGGGCAGAATTATCCAGATGCGGGGGATTGCCACACTCGCCCGGGAGCCCGGGAGACTCTCGCAAAATGCGGGAGTCTCCCGGATATTTCGGGAGAGTTGGCAAGTCTGACATAACATGATAAAAGTCAGAGGTGTAACTAGGAGGTTTTACGCCTTGGGCATTAACTTTATCATTTCACTTCCTTTTCTTATTTCTTATTCTATTCTTATTTTACATTAAAGAGAAGGGTCAGAGTATGTCACGCAAGCCATACCACTTTTACTTTTTTTAAAGTATATTCTCTCTGCCATAGAAAACAATGCATTTCTACTGAACAAGGGAACTGCTAAAAAAGCACTCTAGGTGTTCACTACAGTAATACAGTACTAATGGGAAAGCGTTTGGGAGTCTAGAATAGGAGAAGGAAATGACACATTTTAAAGAGGAATCCCAATGCTTTTTGCAACATGATATTGCACCAGATTGCACCTCTTCTATGAAGGCTTCAATAAGGCTTCTTAAAAAAAACAAAAAAAAAGTGACTTATGCAAGTGCACTCAGATATAAAATCAGACACACAAACAATTGGAAAGAGTGGGACAAATACAGTTTTAATAAAAAAATAAATAAAAAAGATATTTTGGGGAGGTTTAGCTATCTCCTGACAAATACAGACAAGCCCATACAAATGTCATTTAGGATAACTTCAGCATGTTCCAGTTTATTTTTTTCATGTTTATATACAATTTTGCATGGTCCTAAATCTAGTTACTGATTTTGACATCATTTTTCTCTTCTTTTCTCTTGCAGTCAAGGGGAACTAATCATCTCATTAGGATCAGTTTTCACAGTTTCTCAAGCTTTTCAGACATTATAAAGTTATATCTATAACTAGAATTCTATTACATAAAGTGATGCCTTTTTCATAGCTATGTTCAAATTCACAAGTTCCAAAGAGAGATCCTGGTACTGATAAGCTAGCAAACTTTACATATATGTTAGACGCATTAAAAGATGTGTTATAATCACGTACAAATTGGTCTAAAAAATATATTCATGAAATTAAATTGTGAAGAAAGTAAGACAACTGTTACAGAATTATATTTGAGTAATTTAAAGAACTTGTTTGCTCTAAGGTAGAAGGGGGCAGCATTAGGAACGAGTGGAGAGAAAGAGGTTGCAACTACATGCAAGAATAGCCTGTTACTATGGTAATTGGGCCTATAACTGACTGAGAAACATGCTTTTCTACTTGGATCTATTACTCCAGTCAACTTCTCAAAAAATTATTTATTGTGCAAATTCGTATGCATTAGTTATTGCACAGCCGGTTGAGGTATATTTTGATGTTCCCATAGAGAATGAGCAAGAATTTCTTAATTGCACTTCAAGATAGTGATAGTTATTTGCAAAGTCCAGAGGACAGAGATCCCTACAAGGACATTATAGTCCATCCCACCTTTTACATCCTAATGTTCATATTAGTTCGGACACATACACACAAACACTCTAACTACAATAACTATTAATCCTACCAAGCACCTTCCTAGAGTGCAGCAATGCCCATTAAGACAAGAGCTGAAGAGGACATAAGACCAGTCATATAGGACATTATTCCCGAATTGCACTTCATCTTTCTGTATTTCTGGAAAGCCGGATAATCCATTTCTATTTGAGTTTACGTAAAACCATATACCTATTTTATTCAAAAATCCTGCTTTAAAGGTTCATGAGGTGCCTTAAGAAAAAATATATATATTTGTCCACTCCGTAAGTAATGGAATAACAGATGGACATAATTATCTCTATCAGGTAAGGGTTCAAACAAGACTCCCAAATACATTCCTTTTTAGGCATGACTGGCTGTTTCTGCTGTTGGATACTGTGCTATCCTCTATAATTCTTGACTCACCTGGATGTGCCTGAACCTCTACTTTGGGAGAAGCATGCCGAGGAAACCTTTTCTACCATTAATCAGAAACTTTTCAGCACCCAGCAATAGAACTATATGATTATTCTAAAACATTTACACTTTTCTTTCAGAAAATAGATTTTGCATTTGGGATAGTGACACACAGAAGCATAGGAATGAACACCGCTGTATAGCTTATTGCAAATGTTAGTACGTAACTCATGAAAATAGTGAAATGACCATTGTTACTAATCTGATGTCTCTCCACCCTTCTCCTGCTGCTCCTTCACCAGTGCCACTCTCTCCCAAATGGTAAGAGCTGGCCCCAGCTCCTGGATCCAATGTGAGCAGTATTCTTATTATCCTCTTCTCTGTCTGCATCTCCAGATTCTTTCCCTCTCACCTCCATTTGCTTCCTTTCTCATGTAATCTCTATCTCTCTGTATCTCAGCTCCACAGCTCCTCTCACATACTCCTCTATCCCCCCCTCTCTCTCTCTCTCTTTCTCTCTCTCTCCACAGATCTAGCTCCGCCTCTTCCCTTTGGCACCTCATTTTCCCAATCTTGAAGGCAGGTCTCTCTGAAGGGCATAACTCCTCCCTTCCCCTTTCTGCTGCAGCAGCAGTGCTCGATAGGAGATGTAGGTTATCACTGTTATTAGTGCATTGTTGCTCAGCGATGCCAGTGTCAACTATATATTGGCATCATTTTCTCTGATATGCATACATGCAGAGCTAGTGGCCACATTAGCTTGGATGCAGTTGAAAATATTGCCTGGGATAAGGAATTTATCCTGGATCTTTGTAAAGGAGAAGAAGCCCTGTAGAGGTCTAATGTCCGCTTAGTGAAGTACAGTTTGAGAATTTCAGGTGTATATGTGAGGCAATTTTCTAGCCCAGATGAATATCATCATATTGTGTTAGAGCTATGTAAGGATCACAAATAGAAAGTTACTGGATGAATAAGGATTGTAATGGATAAGGTCTGTAATAAATAGAAGAAGAGAAAGGAGAGAAATGTGCTTGTTTGAGGCACTCAGCGATTTTCTAATAAATAAAATATCTGAATCTTTATTAGTTATACTAAAATTGAGAATAAATCCCTCCAATTGTGATAGCGAAATATAAAACCAATAAAGTGATCCTAAAGTGAATTAAAATAGCAAAATAATTTGCTATGCCTCGCTACTTTGTTAATAAAGTTTGATATCAATTCGTCAATATTATATTGTCCATCACTCCATTCTGATGCTGTTATAATCCGATATGATAGTCTAATTTAATTAGTGGTGTGATAATAATGTGAATTGTAATTACTCAGACTGTCTTATCCAATTCATTGTTGTCATGACATTGCTGTATGATTATACCATAGATTTAATAAAGTTTCTCTCCAGCAATTGTACCAGTTGTATAGAGTTTCACTATTATTCCAACCTTATACATTAATAATATGCCTATGGCTACTAAAGGTTCTCAGTCCTGCCGTTAGTACAATATCACACTCACACACTCTGTTTACCTAAACTTAATGAGATTGAGCGCTGTCTATTATTGTGAGTCTATTGGTCAGACTCGTTGCTGATAACTGTTGTAAGGTTTCAATCATACATTGCACGCTCTCACACATGCCCGCTAACATCATAGACCCATAAGGCACTAATGTGATTCTCATTAAGTTTGAACAGATTAATAGGAGTGAGGATATGAAGTAGCGAGGCAAACGCCAACGCGCGTTTCGCTACTCGCTTTGTCAAGCGAAACTCTATACAACTAGTGAAACTCTATACAACTGGTACAATTGCTGGAGAGAAACTTTATTAAATCTATGGTATAATCATACAGCAATGTCATGACAACAATGAATTGGATAAGACAGTCTGAGTAATTACAATTCACATTATTATCACACCACTAATTAAATTAGACTATCATATCGGATTATAACAGCATCAGAATGGAGTGATAGACAATATAATATTGACGAATTGATATTAAAAACTTTATTAACAAAGTAGCGAGGCATAGCAAATTATTTTGCTATTTTAATTCACTTTAGGATCACTTTATTGGTTTTATATTTCGCTATCACAATTGGAGGGATTTATTCTCAATTTTAGTATAACTAATAAAGATTCAGATATTTTATTTATTAGAAAATCGCTGAGTGCCTCAAACAAGCACATTTCTCTCCTTTCTCTTCTTCATATTTTGTGTATGAGTGCACCATCCAGAAATAACATCAAATATAATATAATATAAGTTAATTATCTGGATACAAAATAGCGATTACCTGGTGCAGTGGTACCCCCTTTTTTGTCAACTGTAATAAATAGAGTCTCAGTAAAGCACTTGACTGTGTTAGCCCATCCAGTCCAAGTGATGAAAAGCATGCATCAACCATAAAGGTCCCTAGGCCTGCATTATTCACTGCATACAATTAACTATTTGTCTGGCGAGGAAGATAAATTGAAGCTTCCAGCTATCTGCTTCTTGAGTTTGGGTGGCAAATTAATTTTTATGAAGAGTTAAAGATCAACACTTAATAAAAAAATTATAGGAATCTTTCCTAGGTTTGAGGTTGACTACAACCGCTTTGGTGGTGGCTCCATCAAACTTGGATCCCTGGAGAATGGCATAAGTTTATCAAAATTAGAGATGCTCAGGCACATTTCCCCGAAAACTGAACACACCCGAACTTAGCAGAAAAGGTGTAATCATTGGTAAGTGACTAAGGTGACTGCAGTCATGACAAGCTGTTTCAGATTGCTGTATCTCAGGTAGGCGGTACTTTTGCGCGCCCTCGGAATTGAAAACAAGGCAAAAAGTCATCGTTACATCATCGGATCTTGGTTCTTGCGAGTTTTGGTTTTGGCCCTCCATAGCGATCGAGCGCCATTTCACAGAGGGACATAGAAGGAGTAGCACAGTTCTTGGCAGTCTCTAGTGCAGTTGGGCAGCATCACAGGTAGAAAAGAAAGAGGAGGGGCAGCAGTGTTCTTCAAAGTCTCCAGTGACATTCAGGAGAGCTCCATTGCTAATTGTCATTGCTGAAATAGAAATAATAGGTCTAGCAGGCTTGGTCTTCTAAATCTGCAGTCACATTGTACTGTGTTATATAGGGAACATACAAAGAGGAGAGCTCCATTGCTTCATTGCTAGTTGTCATTGCTGAAATAGAAATAATAGGGCTGGCAGGCTTGGTCTTCTAAATCTGCAGTCACATTGTACTGTGTTATAAAGGTAAAACACAAAGAGGTGAGCTCCATTGTTAATTGTCATTGCTGAAATAGAAATAATAGGGCTGGCACGCTTGGTTTTCCAAATCTGCAGTCAAATTGTACTGTGTTATATAGGTAAAACACAAAGAGGAGAGCTCCATTGCTAATTGTCATTCCTGAAATAGAAATAATAGGGCTGGCAGGCTTGTTCTTCTAAATCTGCAGTCACATTGTACTGTGTTATATAGGTAAAACACAAAGAGGAGAGCTCCATTGCTCCATTGCTAATTGTCATTGCTGAAATAGAAATAATAGGGCAGGCAGTGTTGTTCTTAATCTGCAGTCACATTGTACTGTGTTATCAAAATGTATTCACAGCAGTACACCGAGGACCAGGAGCACCAAGTAGCTGCTGGCACCAGTCATGATGATTGCAATCCCCCTGCGTCATCAGCTAAAGCCTATGTTAAAGTGCATAGTGTTTTTAAGTTAGGAAAACAAAAATGTAAAAACATACCTTTCACCTTGTTTAAGAAAAAAATACCTTTAACTATCAGCATCCAAAGAATGGTGGAGGATTATTTTTAATTTTTTTGAACGGTATAAAGACAACAGTTTTATTAACAAAGAACAACGTTGCTTGCAGAAGTAATGTAAGCATGGCTGTCTAAATAGACGTGTATATGTATTACCTTGAACTTTGCTGCTGTTTCATCAAGTGTTTGTAATCTTGCACATCAAAGGTACCTAACTATATTATAATTTTTTGGGGAATTGGCTCTGATTCGAAGCTCAGTGGTGAACTTGCATCTTGCTGTGAATTACAATGGTTATTTTTAGTGCATTGTCTGGCACCCTGGATTGGTCTAGGTCTGATAAAAGCATGCATCCCAGGGGGGGAGGGGGGGAACAGCACTCGTCGTCATGTATTAGCTGTAGAATAACTGATTTCATGATCCAAGGACACTTCCATCTTGCACCACTTTTCTTTTCTGCCACTGCTGTGCAGCAATGTTTCGTAGATGTGCTATGAACTGCCGTGTGTTTGAGTCATTGCTCTGTCGCTTAGCGTCCAGCCAGGTCGCTGCAATCTTTGTTTGAAAGTGTATGAAAATAATATTGTGACCTGTGAGGTGGTCAAAATTGACTGCAAATGACTTGAAATTAGTGTTATTGTGGTTAATAATAATGTAGGCGGGAAAAAAAGCAAAAATATGTTATTTTAGCACAAAAAAAGAGGGATTTTAGAAAAAAATATGGATCCAAAACCAAAACCAAAACACGCAAGGGCAGTTTTGCCAAAACCAAAACACGAAGTTAATCCAGATCCAAAACCAAAACCAGAACACGGGGTCAGTGAACATTTCTAATCAAAATAAGGGTTAGGGAGCCTTGAAATTTAGATTGCTGAAAGGGTTTTCAATTTTGATGGGGTTAGCTAGGCCCTGACTTAAATGTGTTAATTTGATTAATAGGATGCAAGATGTATGGAGAGATGACTAATAAAGTTGCAAATTATAGTAACCATATAAGATGTTTTGAAATAATGCTTAGATGTAAGTTCCCATATTTTGATAGATGTTTTTCTCAAATGATCAGTAAGCTGATAGTTTTTCCCACAAAATATTTTTCGATAAAAACAACTGCGCTGATATCTTGCAAATTTATTTACATTTGTGTATTAGCAAATTTGGATTTGCAAGTTTTATATTTAGAACTTAAAAGTACTGATTAACTATCAAAGGAGACAGCAACTTCCTCTACTCTCATTTCTGCATTGTTATATGACATATACTTTCAATCTTTGCAAGAATAATAGCAAATCTCATGCACACAAGTACTAATTAAAATTGACTGTATTTAAAGAGTACTTATCACATACGTATGTGGTAAGTACACTTTAAATATAGTCAATTTTAATTAGTGCTTGGTAGTCTATATAACTTGACATTCTCTCATACATCATTTCATTGTTGTCATCTCATCTCATAACTGGGCACTATCACTCAAATTAATTAATAATTTTGGGAAAACCTTATTTCAAGGTGGAGCAGCACGATTTAAACGCAGGCTGTCAAATAAGAAAAGTTGTTGATTTAACCCCTTTTATGCATAATTACAGTACATTGGTGACCTGCAGCATGGAGTCAGTCATTTTGTGGAGTGAACCAATATTAATGGGATTTATAAATAAATGTTGATGATATTGATGCAGCCTATCAAATCCCTAGGAATCACTGATATCACTGAGGCACAAAATGGCTGTCTCTATGTTACGAGCTGCGGCGGTGCCCAGCCGCCGCGAGCCTCTCATCTGCGTCCCGGCCGTCGCTATGATGACCGGGATGTGACTTCCGGGCCCAGCCCGGCAACGGTCGGACGCTAAACAGTTCAGCGCCGCGTCCCTGAAATACCGGGCGTGTGCGCAGTAGCTCAGCAAGCCTGCGGGCTAATTAATATTATCTATTAGCAGAGTCTGAGGGCGATTACAGAGCTAGGCTCTGATTGGCTGCCGGTTATAGCTTCCAGTTTACTGTCTGCTTTCTGCTCCTGTGCTGTTGGTGTATACCTTTTGGATTGTCTTTGCTGTGTATGACCCCTGCCTGTACCTTGGATTTTGCCTATTTGCCTGTAACCCTGATTCGTTTTGCCTGTGCCTTGGACCCTGCTGTATTGCTCGTGACCCTGACCTTTGGCATGTTTCCTGATTATCCTGCTTGCTAATGACCCCTGACCTTGGCTTTCGTCTGACCATTCGCTGCCGTCTACGCTGCCTCCTGGCCTCCCGCTACGGTTTTGTATCACAAACTCACACTAAATCTGGAGATAAGTCCTGGGGGGATCTGAGTACCGGTCAGCATATAAAGCTCTATGGGATAGGCGGCTGCTAAAGGGGAAGACTTCCGCCAACTAGTTCTGTGAGTTTGTGTACTGACTGTCAGCGTAACACTCTACTGATATATAGATGAAGAATATCTAACCATAAAAACTGTTTCTAGTTACTGTTTTCCACATAATTATACAGTACTGCGACAACTGAAACTCAAAATGTTAGATTATTTTTTTAGTCACAAAATGCCTTTTTAATACACTACTACCACACTAGTATTTAAGGTCAGTGTATTAAGACATTGCTGTGCAATTTCTTTATGTCCAAGAGCAATCTCAGTATAAAAAAACACATCATTCTTTAGAAATGGTTGTTCACTTTCCTAGCAAAATCCCTGATATGCAATGTGCCTAGATGACAGTTGAAGGTGCTTTGTAAATTCCAGAAGGCAGGAGAAAAGCTAAATTTTAGTCTTGATGACACTGACATCCTAAAGCAAAAAACTCTGTCAGTTGTCAGAAGGTATACACTTGAAGGAAAGTGATGGATTTAACACACTTGAAAGAGCATGTGTGTTCCAGTCCGATGTGCCAGCAGAAAATGAAGGAGACCTTAGCTGTTGAAATCTTGTGTTTCAATTTGTTCTTGCCAGTACTGATAATAACAGTGTTTATATAGCGTCAGCTTCTCAGAGAAACTTTCTCAGTTATTTGTAGCTTGGGAGTCACCTCAAAAGGGTGAAGTAATAAAACAGAATTAGCATTTGTCAGTGTGGTTATATATTTATATATATATATACTGACTATATATACACAATCATCTGTTTTTACACCTGAAGGCGCCGTCCTTCCATAACTTATCATTTTGATATATATATATATATATATATATATATATATATATATATATATATACATAAAAAGCTATAAATCTAAATATATCTATCTCTCTCTCTCTCTCTCTCTCTCTCTCTCTCTCTCTATATATATATATATATATATATATATATATATATATAGAGAGAGAGAGAGAGAGATAGCTAGATATAGATAGCTAGATATAGATATATAGATATATTTAGATATATATAGATTGATATAGATATTCCAATAACCAATACCCATTTTTTTTTATTTTTTTTTAGCATTTTCTTGCTTCTGTGGATAAAAGTAGAGTAAGGTGTAAAAGTTGCAACAGTCTCACTTGCACTACTATCCGGGGCACCCCCTGGCATTCTCGGGCATGCAATGGAGCAGTCAGTTTTGTGGGATTTTTTGCAATAACAAAGCACTTTAATGTGTGTGTCATACATGCATTTTCAAAATTATCATTTCCCTCCCACCCTGGAATAATATGTTCTGATTTTCTTGTATTGACACTAATCTATGAATGGGAAACACTGTTTTCCACCACACAACAAGTTCTTAACAATGGTTCACCTGCTGTTACATTGCTGCAAGCAGTCACTGCTAGACTCTACTACAAAAGCATCAACACAAAAAGATCATATTTTAAAAAAGCCAGCTTTACTAAAGAGCAACCTGGATACCCTATACCACATTTTGACTAAAACATAAATAAATGAGTATACAGGAAAATAAATAAATGAGTATATATTAGGGAAAATAGGAAATAAATTAATTAAAGATCAATATACTACCCAAAGAATAAAAAGATTCACAAACAACAGATATCTTACATGAAACATGGACAGTTATGGACCTGTAGTTCCAATACCAATGTTGACCTGAACCACACATTGTTTGTTATCTGTTGCCGTACCCAGCATTCTCTGAAACAGAAACAGTTACGCAGCCAGGGAGATCTGACACTAAATTATCACTACATGGCTGTGGGATAATCAGGGTGGTCAGTTCATCCCTTATTTACTGGCACATGTAAATAAAACAGGATAAGTGGCTAATCCTGGAAGACTATAAACTGGCTCTAGCCAACCACAGATCCTGAATAATTTAAACGTGTGAGTCATTAAAGGGATGAGTTGGTAACGATGGTGATGATGATCAATCATTTTAGAATATGGTGTATGATATGATATAGGTAGAGACTTAAAGGAACAAATCACTTAGATGCTGTTGTTATGACCATGAAATAGTGGAACGCCTCGCACTGGAGACAAAAGTAGCCAATTATAATGATATATATGCTGAATATCTGCACTGATGTCATATTTCATCAGTGCTTAGTAACAATGACAAATGGCCATATAATCTTATTATAAACAGCAAGTCAGAATGGGTAGGTTGTTTGTCCTTTTCTCCATATTAATACTTCTACATCTCTATGTTGGTCACTGCCAAGACTCAATAATAATAATAGCAACTCTGGGTAATATAGTTTTTTAAGGATTTTAAAGCCCACTCTGACACACACCTAGCCAGGATTTACAAGAGAAGTCAGACTCAGCAACAACAAAAAAGCCCAAATTGGTATTTTTGTTTGCAAAATAATCTTTAAAAAGCATACTGTTAAAATGTACCGAAGGTTATTGAGCGATTAGGCTAATTTTACTTTTGCTGCTTCTGAGAGATGTGCTTTAACTAGTTTTTCCATTCTCTTTATTTGGATTTAAATGATATAATATTGCTGCTGTGTAGTAGAATTGAAAGTGTATTTTTAATGTCTCCCTATTCTCTATCTAAAAGGATATATTCCATTACTATGACAGTGGAGCTTAGCTTACTGCAGTGAAGAACCTAAAGACACAGGCTTTATGCCAGAAAACATAGAACAGTAATTAAAAGCATTACACTTAAACCTGCTTTATTCCAAGTAGTTGAGTCCAGAACTACTATATACCTCTTTGATGATTAATTCATTTTTCTCAAATATGATATTTTTCATAGAACAGTCAAGTTGTCTGCTATTTCACAAGCAATAAATCAAGAGAGCTATGGATGATGAAATAGGAACAGCATGTATTTCTTTTTGAACACTTTAGGACTTCTCTAGTGAATATTGACATAACTAAAACTTAAATAGAGCTAAATAGGTGTGTATGACTATGTTTTTACAACAATGTCCCAAAATCAAAGCCACACAAGAAACCCTCTGAGGGATAGATTTATCAAATCTTTTAAAAAGGAAAAATGGATGTGTTGCCCATAGCAACCAATCAGTTTCTAGCTATAATTTTATAGAATGGACTAAATAAATCTTAGCTAGAATTATAATGGTTGCCATGTGCAATACCTCAATTTTTTATTAACGTAGCTAAGTAACCAATCAGGAGCAGTCTCTTATATTTGCCCGACTGACTTATATTTTTTATATAACAGATAAGACCTCTTTTGTAACATATAATGATGTTATATTGTTAGTGACAAGAAAATCCCTATCAGAGTTGTCCTTCCCATAACACTCCCCCATCTCATTAAATGCTAGTCATATCCTGCCATAGTGACCTGATTTCCCTGCAATTGCCCTTGCACTGAATGTGGGAGCTTCCATATTTTAAATATTGCTTTCATGTGGAATGTTGGGTTCTGGTGACGCGAGGTAGAGGAAAGAACAAAAACCACTCACCCACAAGCAACTAACATTAACCAATCAATCAAAAAATCAACCAGTCAATCAATCCTGGAAATATTGCTTTGAACTTTTACCATTCACTGATTTGCACTGTAATGTTCTTGATATACTGGAGGTCATTTACAAAGTGTACAATGGCGACTTACGTTTCGAGTTCAAGGTTCGTGTTTTCTAATGTGTTAAGGTAAACTTTGACATGTTACCTGTTCATGGCTACATTTTACAGTATTTTTAACAGTTTTTCTAATTCACTCAGCAAACATCACATTCAAGGTCTTAGCTCGTTTGAGATTGGAAGTATACAGGGAAACTGTTAGAAATACTATACAATGTAGCCATTAAGCCCAAACATGTTTGAAATGGCTCGAATATGGTTGACCCAGCTGAAATATTTTAGACTATCTAAAGCTTGAGAATGTCTGCTAAATGTTCTAACTTTAAAGCCTATTCAACTGGTATGAAAACCACAAGTTCAAGCAAATCAAAGCCTGACAAGTAGATGAAGGAGAATAATGATAACACACTGCTAAGATAACGTTTATTCAGGTAATATCAGGATGACAACAGAAGAAGAGCAGAGTAGAGTCAATGTGAGCCATGTGACACATCAAGCTCATCAGGGTTGAGTAAGTATTGACAGACCAATGAGAAAATATATATTTAGTAAAGTGGTGAAGAAGCGGTGTGTTTTTCAATCAAACTTTATTTGATAATTATGTGTGTCTATTTTATTATACACTTGGAATAACAGACCGGGGACACAATTTCAATTACACTAGCTCCCATAGCCAGGAGGGGTTGGAGTGAGCCCCAGTGTTGGGTCGGTAGCCTCTGTGTGGTAGGGAGCTAGCTGTACTTTGCAGGACCCTTATAAATATACCAGCCCTACACTGACCAAACTTGGGCTGGATTTCCTTATAGCAGGGTGACCTCATGCTGGTGGTGCTGCCCATTTTTAGTTTTTATTTTATTTTAACAGAGCACTCATCTTAGGGACTTTCATATGGTGGGCACACCAGCAAATGATATTCAAATGTGCCCCATTAAAATAATACAATATGTTTTTTGTTCTTTACTACATTTGAAGGAACGGAAATACATTGCCTACAAACTTACCTAAATAATGGAATGACAGAATTACCAAGTGCCTTAACTGCAGATTAGAGTCCAGTGCTGAAATTAGTCCTAATCTGCCATGAACACACCACAACCAAATTAAGTACATACATAAGCATGATTTTGCTTACAAAGTGTAAAGGCATGAAAACCTGATGGTTGCCATAAACATGATGTGATATAAAGAGCAGATGGGGAAAACCCATGTGGGATCCTTTAGATCAGAGTTGTCCAACCCGCGGGCCACATGCGGCCCAGCACGCCTGTAAAGGTGGCCCAGAAGGAGTTTTGGTTGTGGCAAGGGGGCAGCGCTCTTAATGGAAAAAAAAATCCTGCAAAAAAAAAAGAAAAGAAACTACTTACCTTGCGGTCACGTCAGCTGGTACTTCGGCTCCCTCCCTTGTCTCCTCCTCAGTGCGGCGCTCGCAGTGAATGTCGGGCGTGATGTCATCACGCCCAACATCCATTGCGGAGCGCAGCACAGAGGAGTCACCCGCGCGAGAAGAACAATCAGCAGCACAGAATTGGAGAAAAGAAGAGAAGAGGACAGGAGAACAAGCCGATTAAAAGGTAAGTTAAGGGGGATTTTTTTTATTATTTCAAGGGACGCTGACAAGTGAATAAAAGTCACCTGGTCCTGGAGCATCATGGACCTTATCTCCCTGCTACATACTTCTACTTGTATTACTAATGGGGCATTATATATTATTCTCTTTGGCCCATTATATGTTGTTATCCCTTAACTAACATAGTTGTGTAATTATCAAAACAGGTCACAATTTGGGGTCACAGGGGTGTATATGTCAGGTATCGCAGGCCTGGTCAGGGCACCCTGGTATACAATGCCTGGCTTAAATGCATCGAAACAATACAAAAAGTGATTATAGTATAATAACTAGAGAGTATTTTTTGAACAGGGCGATGGAAAGGTAAGTATAGGGGGATTTGAAAAAAAGTGATATCTATATCTATATATATATATATATATCACTTTTTTTCTCATATATATATATAAATATGTTAACTATGTTTTCTATGGTTTTTTGGATGATCAGCTATCGTTATTGTTAGTGTATCTTATGTGCGGCCCAAACCAACTCGTCATCTGCCAATGTGGCCCAGGGAAGCTAAAAGGTTGAACACCCCTGCTTTAGATGTACATTTGATACATTACCATATACTACATATGTACAATAAGTGTAACTGTGTTACTAACAAACTACAACATTCACTGAAGCAAGAATGGTTAAACCTCTGTGAATGTGAGCTTAAAATATAAAGAAAAAGTGAGACAAAATATGTGTTTTAATTACAATCAGCACTAGATTTCTGAGCCTGTCGGCACGCAGCCATTGGTTCTCTAAACCCAACAATCACCTAGACTTACCTTTTATATAGCGCCTTAGGGAGCACTAATTGTCTTACAGAGTTGGATATAGTGTCATAACTTTACATAATTTATCTACACCTCACTCAAATTTGATGTCAGCTGATTTTTCTCATTGCTTTAATCTTCTATCATTGATAAAAAGAAATAAGTTTCAGATGCAAACAGTGGGCCTGATATAGAGTAAGCCCCAATTTTGCAGCCTTGTGCACTTTTGCGGTACATGTAAAGTTAAAGCCATCAAATATGCCAAATGAGTAAATTTTGAATTGTATGTGTCTCAAGATTCGTGCAACTCAAAATACAGTGTAAATATGCAATGCAAACATAATATGCGTATCTTGATGCGGCCAAAGTATAGATATAACAGTCACCATCAATTTGATAATGATGACTGCAGTTTTAATGTAGCAAAAAATGAATAGGTAATTTAAAGAAGCATTGCCTCATCCCTGTTAAGGGTAACCAGTGCTATAATTCTCGCTGGTTAACACTTATGCAGTGAGGCAAGTGTGGAGGACTTACCTGCGGAACGAGGTTCCGTAGGATTCCTCCGTCCCCGCAGCGCTGGAGCTGCTTCCTGTTTGGCCGGGTCAGTGAGCCAATCAGGGCTCACTTCCCGGCCGTTTGAATGTTTGGCGACATCACACGGCGTCCCGTCGCCTGACGTCGGCGCACCGTCGGCTATTTAAGATGGAGCGCACGCCACCATCGACGGCGGAGAGCAACAGAGGAAGACGTCAGGCAGAGAGCTGCACTATCAAGAGGAGACGATAAGAAGACAGCGAAAGAAGATTGCGGTGGCAGAGAGCCTTTGTGAGGGCAAGGAGCTACTCTGCAACCTGAAGACCGGTGGGATCAACATAAGAAGTGGCTGCGCGTGGAGGCAGCGGCAGCTGGGGAGGATCTTGGAAAACATCCCTGAAGACTGAGGAGACAGGTAAGGCTCTACTGGGCACCATCTCTCCCTGGCCCCCGCTTGCACTCCTATCCCCTAAATAAGGGCACAAGGCCCTGTGACAAATTCGGGCACTAGGCCCATGGCACCATTATTGGGCACAAGGCTCTAGCACCGTTATACACAGGCAGGGATCATTTAGGCACAAGCATCTGTGACATTCGGGCACTAGGCTCGTGGCACCATTAGTGGGCACAAGGACCTGGCACTGTTAGGCATAAACAGGTGTCATTTAGGCATGAGGCCCTGGTTAGCTGGGCTCGACACCCATAGTAAGCGGTCACAAGACTCTAACATTAGAAGAAGGCACTAGGCCCTATAGACAGAGTCGGGGCACAAGGCCCTTAGAAGCATAGTGGGTGCAAGAGCCCTTATTAGGAGGTTGACACAGGTTACCAGGCCCCTAAGTGTAGTGTGGCGCGAGAGAGTGTATCTCAGGCAATAGGCCTGAGGTAACAGTTGAGTAGAAGGCTCCTGTTACCATTCTGCATATCCGGCTTTATCTATTCGGTGCAAGTGCCTTCCATTCTTAGTCTACCATAGACAGTGGCAACGTGCTATTGAACTAGTGTGGTTATATAGCATTGTGTATTGTGTATGGTTGTGCTGTATAAGTTTCTTTCCAGGTGCAAGATGTCAGGCCTCCATTAAAGCTAGGAGCTTTTTTCCTTACTGTACTCCTGTGATTCTCTGTGTCTGTGGGGACAAGGGGTTAGTTAGAGCACATACAGTTAGGGTAGAACACACGGTAGTTTTTCCGTCCCATTGGTCCCTGAGGTTAGGCGGGATTCCTGGGGCAGTGATTGGGCACCTCACTGACAGTGCAGCATGGCCATTTTGAGTTCATGGGGTGCGTCCCATGGTTCCAATTGGACGTCTCAGTCTGATTTCTGGCAGGGTCCCTGACGGCTCCGAGCGGAAGCTGCCATCCTGGTGGTGCGTTTTTCCAGTGAGCCCCGGTCGGACAGGTGGCAACTGGTCCTTGGGATTCTGTGAGTGACCCCGTAGTGAGAAGATAGTCTTCTTGGCACGACCTGGGTGAGAGTTTATGGTCAGCCCCTGGAGTAGAAGGTGAACAGCAGCTGGTGTTCCCCGTAGGTAGAGGGAGGAGGTTTAGGGAGTACACCACACCCAGTATCTAGCGAAGTTGCGTTACCCGACCAATAGTTGTTGTAGGGTGATTGGGGGTGGTGTTACCACTCGGGTGAACACGACCGGCTCGAGTTCCAGCAGTGGCCACTGATGGTTCTGAGCGGAAGCCGCCATCCTGGTGGTGCGTTGTTCCAGTGAGCCCCGGTCGGACAGGTGGCAACTGGTCCTTGGGATTCTGTGAGTGACCCCGTTGTGAGAAGATAGTCTTCTTGGTACAACCTGGGTGAGAGTTTATGGTCAGCCCCTGGAGTAGAAGGTGAACAGCGACTGGTGGTCCCCGTAGGTAGAGGGAGGAGGTTTAGGGAGTACACCACACCCAGTATCTAGCGAAGTTGCGTTACCCGACCAATAGTTGTTGTAGGCTGAGTGCGCCTGTTGTTAGTTATGTGGGTGATACATTCTAGCCTCACCTGTGGAGCAGAGGGAGGCCGTGTTGTATGATGTTTTTCACAGGTGACGGAGAGGAGCAGGAGAGCAGGGCCCGGAAGTTGGAGTGCCCGGGTGAGTTCTCTTGATTCCTACTTTTGGTTAGGCCCTCACCAAGGGGTGAGTAGAGCATTTGGGCGGGAATGCTCCCGGCCACAAATATGCCCTTGGCCAGAACAAAACGAGGTGGCGGCAGGCGGCGTTGAGTGTGTGTCTCTGCTCCTTGCTGTAGCCTTGGACAGTTTTTCCTGTTAGGCACGGGTCTCAACATCTGTTTCTTCCTTAGGGGGAAGTGGAGTGATCTGACAGAGGATCAATTGCTGGTCTGCTTGAATAGGAAAGAGTGGAGTATTCCATAGTGGTCCCTCGGGCTTGAAGTGTTGGAAAGGGGTTTGTCGCCTGTGTGGCACTCTCTCCCTTAGGCCCCTTACTCAAGAAGCTTAGAAGTAATGTCAATGAAGTTCATTCATTGACCATGAGGACTCTGTAAACAATTAGCTAATCAGAGTGTTCTTCTCATGCTCCAGCCTATACAGTCACTTTATTTCTCTGCTAGGAGCAGGTTCTCTTTATATTATTAGTGTTTCTTTTTTTGTCCTCCTATTGGATTACTACAGGATGGAAGAAAAGAATATTCACTATGGATTTAGGAGAAAAATGTATTAGAAAAAAAGAGACTGGGGTGAGCATTTATTTTAAATAATGGGTTACTACATTGTCTATGTGTTTTTTTTACTGTTAAGCAGGTTTGTGGAATTACTTGTTCCAATGAGCCCTGGCTGCCAGTGCATGCTGTCTCTGGCAGTCCTATAAGTAACAGCATGCCCAAGCTGTAAATGCCTGACAGGACTTGCTGGAACTTGTAGTTCCTCAAACTTATTTAAAGATTGTCTTACTGTTAACCATTACCCAGACGACCACTGTCCACTCTTGTCAGGAAAAGCCCAATGCTATTCAGTATGGGCTTATTTGCTCTTGGTGGCACCTTAGGAAATTACTCTGCTGCTGGTTGCCAGTTATGCAGGGAGACTCCATGCTCTGTGCCACTTATTAGCAGTGACTTGGCAGACTATAAACACTGGTGCTGGATCATTTTTATTTTTATTTTTATGGGTGGGTTTGGGGGAGTCAGAAAACATATTCAATTATTTTTCAAAATTTTTGAACAAAAATAAAGATACATGCTGATGATCATCATTAGCGCGTATCTTTGCACCAGGCTCCAGGGAGCCGCAAGAGGTATCCTTCTAAGATGTAAGTCTGCAGATGCGACATACATAAATCATATCGACCAAGTCTAAATAGGCCTCATGCTGCACTTATTTGTGCTCACCCTTGTTGTACATAACTTGCACTTCCATTCCCCGAATCCACTACTCCAGGCATAGATGTCCACACGTGCAAGTTACGTTTAACTTAAAACCATGCTTAATTTTACTACGCATGCACCCCAAAACAAAACACAAGTTTGCCACCCAGAGTTGGATAAACCTGGCTCCGATCACTTTTAAAAGTGATATACTGGTGGTCATTTACGAAATGCACAATGGCGACTTGCGTTTCGAGTTTGTGGTTCACGCTTTCTAATGTGCTAAGGTAAACTTTTACATGTTACCTTTTCAAGCGCAAATGGATACATTTTATAGTATTTTTAACAGTTTTTCTAGCTCACACAGCAAACATCACATTCAAGGTCGTAGTTCGTTTGAGATTGGAAGCATACTTGGGAAACTGTTAGAAATACTATACAATGTAGCCATTAAGCTTGAACATGTTTAAATTGGTTCAAACATGGTTGACCCAGCTCAAATGTTTCATCTAAAGCTCGAGAATGTCTGGCAAATGTTCAAACTCTAGAGCCAATTTAACTGGTTTGGATCACTTATTATATGTGTAGTAGCTTCAATTTTTGAAAGTTTACATAAAAAATACAAATGAATTGCTATCTTCCTAATGATTGTGTCATTCTTTTGAATGTACTGCAAGCATTAAGTATAACTACATTTCCATTATATAAATGTAACGTTTATGGTTAGTGAAAAGATCCAGTGTTATATACGCAATTAAAAGACTTAGATCATTGCGGTTCCACAAGAACATTTCTCAAACCCCAAAAGACAGCACTAAAATAGCATTAGAAATGCAAGTGTTTGTTTCCCTGCTTATGTATGCAAATAGCCTTTTTCCATAGTTCTGTAACAAAGGTAAACAGACTTCCACTTCTGTGAAATATTCTCCCAGTTCACATCCACAGGCTGGAAGCATAAGATGCTGATTTCTTAAATAAGTTTTCTCAGACGCTGAATTTGAGCATCTTCTCTACAAAGGCAGAGCTGCGGGCTGCATGGCAGAGATAAGGCTTCTAGATGGCAGCAGTTAGAAAATATAATCACAAAATGCTATTTGATTAAGTCTTCCATTTTGCTGTTGTTAAAATTCACAAGGAGCACCGCTCCAGGCCACCAAAGCTGTTTTATGCGAGATAATCAATGTATATGGCATGTTAAAATATATGAACTGAAGGAGTCATCAGCTCCATGCAATATTATTATTTACACCAGCCATTACTTTGGATGTGAAGGAATCACACAGTTTCATGAACAAGTGTCCACGAAAGCTTAAATAACTACACTGACATGTTTATATTTGCATGTTTGTCTGTTTGTTTAAATTTAAAATACTTGAATCGACTGTTAAAAACTAACCCTCTAAACCTGTATGCGCTTGGTTGCAGACTTGTCAACATGCGTTAAACAGAATCACCCATTTATTTCAGGAATGTGATACAGTTTTTCACCGAGCATTGCTGTATGTGGTGTTGCTGGCTACCTATATACTTGTTAGGAACCCCCACAGCCAGCAACACAAAACCCGGAGTCTACTCAGAAGTCTGGTTTTCGCTGGAGCCCCTAGTGGTGGGGACAGACTTGGCCGCAGACAGCTGAGGGTCGTGAATTGTGCGCGGACTGGGGAGAACCAAGTGATAGAGGATAGGAGCAATAGCAGAGTGAGGTCCAGGCAAGGGTCGAGGCCGGCAGCAGACAGAAAATCCAGTACACAAACCGGGGTCAGGGGTCACAGGCAAATCCGCAGCGTAGGGGTCCAGGCAAGAAGGTCAAAAGGGCACAGGCAAACAAACAAAGTCAGGAGTCAGGCAAAAGGTCGGCAACAAGAAATCTATTCAAAGGTAACAGCAACCAGGAACAAAGCAGGCTAGTCAGCAGCAAAGCAGGAACTATAACCGGCAGGGAGGGCTTGTGCCTTCCTGCCTAATAAATGCACAGGGGCCAATAGAAGCTGTCCTGCACAGCAGGAGGCACTCAGCCCAGCTGGGCTAAACTAAATGATTGTGCGCCTGCGCCCGGCTACCTAGATGCCAGGACGCAGCGCTGCTGACTGAGAGCGTCCTGAACATTGCCTAGGCAACAGCCGGGACCCCGGGGAAGTGAGTCGCGGCGGTGCCCGGAGCTGCCGCGGCTCATAACAGTACCCCCCCTTGAGGAGGGGTCAAGGGACTCCGACAAGCTGGTTTTCCGGGAAATCTTCTAAAAAACTCAGTGCGTAACCTATCTGAGTGTAGGTTTCTTTGCGGTACCCACGACCGTTCTTCGGGACCGTACCTCTTCCAATGGACTAAGTAGTGAACCTGACCTTGGACCTTCTTTGAATCCAGGATTTTCTCCACTATAAATTCTTGATGTCCATCCACCGAAACTGGTTGAGGTTTGAATTTTCTGGAAGATCGGGCAGGTTTCAATAAAGAGCAGTGAAATGTATTAGGAATCCTTAAAGATTACGGAAACTTCAGCTTGAAGGCTACTGGGTTGATTTGCTTTAGGATGGTAAATGGACCAATAAATTTAGGTCCTAATTTCTTACATGGCTGACGGAGTCTTATATTCCGAGTGGAGAGCCACACAGAGTCCCCAACCTTGAATGAACAAGCTGAACGATGTAGATCAGCAATAACCTTGGACCTAAAGGCAGCTTGAAGTAAAGACTGATGCACAGACTTCCATATATTCCTAAGGCAGGTGGCCGTGGCTCTGGTTTCAGGTGGTCTATCGGTGGATAGAGAGGATAAGGAGTTGGCTCTTGGATGGTACCCCAGGTTGCAATAAAAAGGAGAGTACCGGGAAGACATGTGGCATGCATTGTTGTACGCAAATTCGGCCCAGGGAAGGAGGTCAGCCCAATTGTCATGGTGTTTGGAAATATACAGTCAAAAGTACTGCTCCAAGGATTGATTCACCCTTTCGGTCTGTCCGTTTGACTGCGGGTGGTAGGCAGATGACAAACTGAGGCTGATGCCTAGGAGAGAGCAAAAGGCCTTCCAGAAGACTGCGACGAATTGTGAGCCCCGGTCTGACACGATATCTTCCGGTAGTCCATAGTAATGGAATATATATTTGAAGAACAAGGTGGCCAAAGAACGGGCAGAAGGTAACTTGGTCAAAGGAATAAAATGGCCCATTTTGCTGAACCGATCCACGGTTACCCAGATGGTGTTACTCCCAGAGGATAGAGGTAAGTCAACGATGAAGTCCATGGACACATGGGTCCAAGGTCTGACCGGGACAGGCAATGGCAGTAATGGCCCAGAAGGGGAACTCCAGGAAACTTTGTTCTTGGAGCACAGGTCACAGGACGATATATACTTCCTTACATCCTTAGACAATGATGGTCACCAGACAGTATGAGAGACAATTTCAATGGTCTTGGCAATACCGGGATGTCCAGAAGCCTTGTTGTTATGACACTGTGAGAGGACCGACTTTCTGAGGTGTACAGGCACAAAAAATTTGCCCACTGGAGTTTCAGAAGGTGCCTGTGGTTGACATTGCCGAAGGGTTTTACCCAGTTCTTGTGTGGAGGCAACCAAAATAGAAGAAGCGGGAATAATGGAACAGGGCTCAGAAACTGAAGGTTGAGAAGAGATAAAGTTACGGGACAGGGCATCCTCTCTTAGGTTTTTTGAACCAGGTCGAAAAGTAATAATAAACTGGAAATGGGAGAAAAAGAGAGACCACCGTGCTTGCCTGGAGTTCAATCTTTTAGCGGACTCAATGTAGGTCAGGTTTTTGTGATCCATGTAGATTGTGATGGTATGTTTTGCTCCTTCAAGCCAGTGGTGTCATTCTTCGAATGCCCATTTGATGGCCAGTAACTCACGATTGCCCACATCATAATGTTCTTCAGTGGACGAGAATTTTCGAGACAGATAAGCACAGGGATGAAGGCGGTGGTCTTTAGGATCTTTCTGAGACAATACAGCTCCAACTCCAACATCCGAAGCATCAACTTCAACAATGAAAGGAAGGTCTGGATTAGGATGTCTCAGAACTGGGGCAGACATGAAAGCACTTTTCAAGGCTTCGAAGGCGGAAACTGCAGTAGGCGACCAGACCTTAGGATCAGCGCCTTTGCAGGTGAGAGCTGTGATGGGGGCGATAAGAATGGAGAAAGAGCTAATAAACTTCCTATAATAATTGGCGAATCCCAGGAACCTTTGGATGGCCTTCAAATTAGAGGGTTGTACCTTTGTGGGATCCATTGCAAAGCCTTCAGGAGAAATGACATACCTCAGAAAAGTGACCCTGGAAACTCCGAAGTCACACTTTTCTAGTTTAGCATACAGATGATGATGACGGAGCTTCAAAAGTACTTGTGGAACATGTTCCTGGTGTTGCTCTAATGAACGGGAGTAAATCAGGATGTCATCTAAATAGACCACTACGAAGGAACTCAAGAATTCACGAAGGACATCGTTGATCAAGTCTTGGAAAACAGCTGGAGCATTGCTGAGGCATAACGAGGTATTCGTAATGGCCCGTTTGAGTATTAAAGGCGGTCTTCCACTCGTCGCCACTTCGGACACGTATCAGATTGTAGGCCCCTCGTAGGTCAATTTTGGAGTAAATCTTGGCTCCCTTTAGTTGATCGAAGATGGCTGAGATAAGGGGCAAAGGATAAGTATTTTTAATGGTTATTTTATTTAACCCTCTGTAATCAATACAAGGCCTAAGCTCACCATCTTTTTTAGCCACAAATAAGAAGCCTGTTCCGGCGGGAGACTTGGAAGGCCGTATGAAGCCTTTTTGCAGGTTCTCCTTTACATATGATTCCATGGCTTGGGTCTCTGGAATAGATAAGGCATATAATCTTTCCTTGGGCAACCTAGAACCAGGGACAAGGTCAATAGCACAATCGTACTCCCGATGTGGAGGAAGAACATCTGCTTCTTTTTTAGAGAAGACGTCAGAAAACTCATGGTAATGAAGAGGCAACTGTTCAAGACAGATCTGAGTAATTCTGAGTGGTAGAGACCAGCATGAGGAAGAACATCGAGGACCCCACTTGATGATCTCCCCCTTGGTCCAGTCGATACAAGGATTGTGAAGAACCAGCCAGGGGTAGCCCAGTATTAGAGGAACTGAAGGACAAATAATTAGATACAGAGAGATGGTCTCGGAGTGAAGGGCACCCAACTTTAACTGCAGAGGAGGTGAACGATGATGTATCTCACCCTTATCTAGACGATTTCCATCCAATCCGAAAACAGTGATGATAGATTCCAATGGAACGGCTGTGAAACCCAAATACCGGGCGAGGGCCAAGTCCAAAAAGTTTCCAGCAGCTCCACTGTCCAGAAAGGCTGGGATGGACATATCTTGTCCGTTAAAGGTGAGCTGAGCAGGTACAAGCAAATAATTTTTTGGAGAGATTACTTGTAGGCCTAAGTGGACACTCTCCATGTTCACTTGGCACGGTCTTTTCTCGGTTTAACGGGGCAGGAACGGAGCAGATGGCCCTTCTCTCCACAGTACAGGCAGAGACCCAAAGTACGCCTCCGTGTTCGTTCCTCTGATGATAGTCGATATGCCCCCAGTTGCATAGGTTCGACTTGGTCAAAAGGAGCAGCTTGCGGAAGCATAGGAGAAAAGGTGGAAGAACTTTCCTTTTCAGTCTTCCTTTCTCTGCATCTCCTGTCAATCCGGATAGCTAGCTGCATAAGTTCTTCGAGGGATCCTGCAGTAGGGTACTGGACCAGGGAGTCCTTTATTTGCTTAGAGAGGCCCAGATGGAATTGACAACGAAGAGCTGGGTCATTCCATGCACAGTCTGAAGACCAATGCCTGAAATTGGAACAATATTCCTGCGCGGAACGTAGCCCTTGTGATAAGGATCGAAGCTGTGCTTCGGCAGAAGCCACTCGGTCCGGGTCATCATAAATCAACCCAAGTGCTTCAAAGAAGGCGTTCACAGACTGTAACTGAGGGTTGTTGGAATCTAGGCTGAATGCCCAGTATTGCAGATTCCCTTGTAGGGGAGAGATAATTATCCCCACCCTCTGCTGTGGAGATCCAGACGAGAGTGGTCTCAATTTGAAATAGAGCTTGCAGCTGTCACAGAAGTTACGGAAGAGCCTGCGATCTCCCTAAAAGCGGTCAGGTAAATGCATCTTGTGTTCCACCACAGCGGACTGAGCGGCTTGTGAAGCTCTAGACGCTTGTTCTTGGGCAGCCTGCCGCTGGGACAGCTCCTGGACCATCTGGGACAAAGTCTGGATTTGTCCTGCCAGCACTTGTGCCGGACTTGGTTCCATAGGACCGAATGATGAAACTCACTCACTCACTCGCTCCAGTATACCCGACAGAGAGCATCATGATGACGGCCGGGGCGCAGAGCCTGCCAGGGAAGTGAGTCGCGGCGGTGCCCGAACCCGCTGCGGCTCATAACAATACTAGAGATGCTTGGTCTCAGTTTTCTGAAAACCGAGCCCACCCGAACTTAGGGGATCCGAGTAGGTTCGAGAGCCGGCTCGGTACTTTCGCAAGTCCTCGGATCTGAATCGAGGCAAAGCATCATCCTTGCATTGTCGGATCTTGCGGGTTTTAAATTCCATAAGTACCTCCCTCCCCAGGAGATCCAGCGCCATTGCTCACACAGAAACAGGGGTAGTAATGTTCTTATCACTCTCCATTCTCCAGTGCCATTGCTCAATGTCATTGCTCACACAGAAACATGGATAGCAATGTTCTTATCACTCTCCAGTCTCCAGTGCGATTGCTCATACAGAAACAGGAGGGGTAGCAGTGTTCTTGTCAATTGCCAAAAATTGACTGGAAATGTCTGGAAATTAATGTTATTGAGGTTAATAATAATGTAGGAACAAAAAAAGAGCCAAATTATGTGATTTTAGAGAAAAATAGGGATACAAAACCAAAACACACGAGAGCGGTTTTGTCAAAACCATAACACAAAGTTAATCCAGATCCTAAGCCAAAATCAAAACCAAAACATGGGTGTCAGTGAACATCTCTGCTATATACACGTTTTATATGCTTGATAACATCTTCATTGGGGTAAGAGTCCATCTTGAATTAGATATGATGCTTTGATTTTTATTGCATGTTTTTAAAGATTTTAACAAAGCGTATTTATAAAACGAGGTAATGCACTATTAGAGCATATTCTTTCCGCTCTCCCTCATATACATGGGATTGTGGATGAGGCGTGATATGGTATAAGCTACAAACGCAAAGAAAGGACGTTTATTGGATTAACTGCTACTGACTAATGTCTCTTCCTGTAAGTGCATTTCCATCCAGAAGAACTAAAGAAGAAATCACTGGTCTATTTGTTGGTTTTTTTTGCATGCTGGGTGTGTGTGTTGAATATCTATGGTTTAAAAATCTACACTATGACAGTGTTATTTCTCATTTTTCTATATATCAGCGTGAGAGAATAAAAGAAGGGAAATTGCTTGGAACTATATATTAAATTTCAGTAGTTACTTTGCATAAGAAGAATATACAGCATAAGAACTGTCCACGGAAAAGGTCTTTTATACATCTCTCCTTTTTCTGCATAAAGTTAGAAAGATTTTAGACACCTTAGAAGACTTTTTACAATGTCTATTTTTGAGTTTGTTGTATGGGTCATTAGCGCCAACCCTATGTTCATTGTGTATGTTTTTAAGTATGTGTACTTGACTACTCTTTGGCTCATTCATCATTACCTTTTTGAAGTTTTGCACTCATTTTGGCACAGGAAAAAAATGTAGTTACCATCGATTCCAGCTGTGTATAGTCTCATATGCTAGCCAATAAAATCGTAAAACAAATCACAATGGGTGTAGCAGTGAAGCAAATCAATATGGAGCAATCAGTTGCTGGCAAAAAGTATCCTAAGAGCAACATGAAGAGATATCACACTGTAATATAAAACATATTGGTCCAGATCTAGAATTTAAGGACATTAGGGGTTAATATTTCAGCTGTGATTGCCCAGGATTTATTTTGAGCTTCTATGATGATAAGGATGCCACTTGATCATGCTGCTGGTTCCCCCTTGATAGTCTATTAGCATGTATACAGCATGTTAAATATACACTATATGGACAAAAGTATTCGGACACTTGACCATTACACCAACAGGGACTGTAATAACATTGTTTTCAAATACGTATACTTTATTATGGAGTTGGTCCCCCTTTTGCAGCGATAACAGCTTCCACTCTTCTTGGAAGGCTTTCCACAAGATGTTGCAGTATTTCTGTGGAAATCTGTGCCCATTCATTCTGTTGAGCATTTATGAGGTCAAGCACTGATGTTGCATAAGAAGACCTGACTCGCAATCTCCATTTCAGTTCATCCCAAAGGTGTTCAATGGGGTTGAGGTCAGGGCTCTGTGAAGGCCAGTCAATTTCTTCCACAACACACTCATTAAACCATGTCTTTGTAGTCCTTGCTTTGTGCACTGGGGCACAGTAATGTTGGAATAAAAAAGGGTCTTCCCCAAACTGTTGCCAAAAAGTTGGAAGCATAGCATTGTCCAAATTGACTTGGCATGCTGAAGAATTAAGATTGCCCTTCACTGATAAAAAGAAAACTAGCTCAAACTCTGAAAAACAGCCACATATCATTATCCCTCCTTCACCAAACTTCACAGTTGGCATAATGCAATGAGTCAGGTAGCGTTCTCCCGGCATCCGCCAAAGCCACACTCACCCATCTGACTGGCAAACAGAGGAGCGTGATTTGTCACTCCTGTCGAAGTCAGCAAATTGGATAAAGTCATTTCAATTAAAGTCTAGCAAACTTGGTTGTCTTTGTCTGAAAAGATGCGTACGGTACGCTATGACGTACAAGGGCACGCTACGGCGTGAAAGGGCGTACGCATCCCCTACACGTGGCAACAACAGTAATCGGTCTTTTACCATACATTCGCACAAACACGCATACTTATAAAATAGTACACATTAATGGTAATTGCAACACATAGTCAGTTATGTCGAAATATAGTAGTATTTATATGTTATATCAGAGTTACATGCATATTAGTGAAATACACGGAATGGGTTAAAGGAATAACATCATGAGTGGTATCATAATGAACCTTATTACATATCCTACTGTTTGGTTCACTCTGCGAGGGAATCGCAGAGTGCATACGCAAGTTATGAATGATAGGGAATTATGAACTACTTAAGACTAAGGAATCCGGGCGGGAAGAGCAGAGCATACCCCCTGCAGAGATGACCCCCTCCTTTGGATTCCTTAGGATGAACCAGCCAATGATTGACGACCCCTTGGACATTCCTGAGACCCGGACCAATAGATGCAAGCTATACCATCTTCATTGTATTACTGTATTTGATTGTGTATATAAGCAGCAGCTTGTGATCCAGAGTGCAGACATCTTGTCCCCAGACTTCAGGATTGAATGACTGCACTGGATCCAGAGCGCCTGCGATAAGTAACGGCTGTATTTACTATTACTTCGCTTGAGCATATTTTTCCACTTATTGCGAATAAACCTTTGTGCTTTGGAAACACAAATTGAGGTTCGACAATCGTTATTGGTTAGCGACGATACGCACATTAACAATTTGGGGGCTCGTGAGCTTTGGAGGTTTCGTTGCCGATGATACGCAAGACCAACGGATTTCGGTTCCTCAACAAAGGGTGGAGACGCGTCATAAACGGGTAAGAACGCATGGTGTTCAAAACCTGAATTTTACTCTGTGTTGCGAAACCGAATGTCCGTTTTGCATTATCTAGGGCACGCTAACTAGAACCTAGGGACAAAAGAGAAAACTGTTTCTTTTTTCTGTCATTGTGCGTTTTAACTGTATTGCATTGTTTAGCGTATGTGTACTTCCTGCTGTGCGTACGCGAACTTCCGGTAAACTTGCCACGTGGTTAAACAATCGTGTTGATAGTTATTATACATGCATAGTATAATTACTTGTGAAAGCCTCTGAGACATTATTACTATTGTTGGGAACTTTTGATTTTCTGCGCAGAAAAGGTGTATAGTGTGTGATGTTGTAAAGTAGATACACTGTTTTATTGTTGAGGTGCTCAGTTGCTGTCTGACGAGGCGGATTGCCCAACTGAAGGACGGTATACAGGGCAGGTATACCGAATGCGAAAACTGGGTTTTCGCAAAGCGCTACCAATAGATCGCAAGGTTTGCTAATAATTAGTATTGGTAGGCAGTGCGATCCGGTCGCACCGTTAGTGCGAATTGGTGAAGCAGCTAGGAGGAATTATACTGGAAAGGCAGGTTGATTGTATCGACTGTGCGCTCCCAGCGATAATAAACTCAGCAGATTTTTGTGGTTGAGCCAGGGTATCGAGGAGCTGATAGCCCTTGGGGCCAACAGTGATATTTCTGTATTAGGGACCCTCGCCAGGGGCGAGAAAAGCGAGTGAGCGCGGCTAAAGGAAATACGTTCACCGAGTATTATAGATCTCTAGCGGTGAGTATAGCAACAGAGTTGAAATTATTAGGTGGAAAGAACAGAGCATTGCGGTGTGTCTGTATTTCACATTTGGCTGGAAGGAACAGAGCATTGCGGTGTGTCTGTGTTCCGGGTAGAAGGTATATTGTTCAACATGGGTGCTAAGCATACGCTAGAGATGGTCAGTGTACTGCCTAAGGAAGGCCCTATAGGTTCAGCGAGGTTTCTCATGTGTAAGAAATATGGTGCATATGCAACTGTGTATTGTGACACGTGGGTCGGGATGACCAAAGCTTGTGATAGGCCTTTCCCAACAATAGGGAGTTTTAATGCAGAGGTACTGAATACTGTAAAAGATAAAATATGGTTGATAAAGTCAACGAAAAAGAGAAATAGACATAATGATTGTTTAAAATTGTGGCAAATGGAAGGTAACACGTGGCAGAGCAGCGTATGCAAACCGGAAATAGGCGTGGCGAAAAGCGCGCGCAAGGCGGATGTAACCGTTGAGAAGCGTGGCGAACTCAGCGCAAGCGCGCCCCCGCCACCTTACGTGGCGGGAGGGGTAAGTACAGCCGTTGTTAAAACTGAAAATAGAAAAATTACTAAGTTGTACCCTGTTTTAAATCAGTTTCAATCAAGTGTATCTGAAAATGAAGATGAACCCACTGTGATTTCGGCCATTGCCCATGCTGTTAATGTACTAGAGGCTCAGCGCAAGTATGAGAAAATGGCTGAGATAGGTGAGAGTAGCGTGATCACTAGGAGTGAAAGTGTTCTAAATCTAGGGCCTGTAAATCCTGTAGCGTCCCCTGAAGTTAGTGTACCAGAGGGTGTGTTCCCGGTCCGCACAATATCAGTTCCCAATGGGAAACCGGATAAGGATGGTGTAGTTCCTTTAAGAAATGTTACAATGCATTGTCCCTGGACTAGATCAGAATTACGTTCCATTATGACTGAATTCCCGGACCCTAGAAAGGAGTTAGCTAAATGTCAGAAATTTGTTAAAGACTTAGGAAATGCTCACGAACCAACCAGTAAGGATTGGCGGGTAGTGTTGAGGGCGTGTCTTCCTCCCAATACTAACATACAAAAATTTATTGGAGATTGTTTGTTGGAGGAAGATGACACCTTGACTGATGAGATTAATCAACGGAATATAGAACAAATTGTCAAACACTTAGCCATCTGTTTTCCAGTAGTGGTAAATTGGAGTAAGATTTTCACCATTAAACAAAAGGATAGTGAAACTGCCTCAGATTACTTTGCTAGAGCTATAACAGCGATTGCACGATTTACTGGGATATCCAACATAAGTGAGGACCCACATCACAGAGAGGTAGCTGTAGGAGTACTGATGGATGGCCTTAGGGAAAATTTAAAGACGAGAGTACAAACCACATTACCTAATTGGAGAGGCGTCACGGTAGACTTCCTTAGGGAGTCTGCTGTGGAGCATGACAAGAACCTTTTTAGAAAAAGGGAAGAGAAAAGTGATAAGTTAATGACGGTAAGTATACAGGTTCTAGAAGGGGTGCACACACGACCACCAGCATACAACCTATATAACAGGAAACCTAAAGTGATCAGGTGTTTCAACTGTAACGAGGAAGGACATTACAGGAGAGATTGTAATAAAGAAAGACTCAATACACATAGGGGTGGGTCACATAGATATCCTCCAAGAAAGGATTCACATAGACTAGAAGACTCACATCTACCCGCGCATATTACGGCAGCAAATGCTGCGCGGGAAATCAATAGTCAGCGCTAGGGGTCAGGTCATACCTGTAGTCTACAGCCAGTGAGGTTAACTGAGAGTCAGAGTGAAGAACCAACAATGATAGTTGACATAGCTGGCAGGAAACAAACTTTTCTTGTAGATACAGGGGCGGCCCGATCTGTGATAACCTCTCCTTTCAATCTACAGGTGACCAGCAAAACTATTCCAGCTATGGGGGTGACGGGAAAAGTGTTACATTATCCTCTAACTAAATCCGCCGAAGTTACTATCGGGCCTCTGCATACTAAGCATTCGTTTCTTTTGGCTGCAGCGGCTCCTACTAACTTGCTAGGGAGAGACTTGTTATGTAAAATGGGATGTGTCATATACTGTACTTCAGATGGTGTGTTCCTAGATATACCCGAGAAGGTTGCACATGAGGTACAGGACATATTGGACACCCCTCAAAGGTTAATGTTACACTCTCCTGTTATAGAACAAAGTCCATCTCAAGTAAAGGGGATGTTGCTGGAAATACCAGGTTCCCTATGGACCAGAGATGGACAGGACACTGGACTGATGGCAAACGTAGCCCCTGTCATGGTCAATCTAAAAAGTGGTAGGATAGCTCCAAAAATCCCACAGTATCCATTAAAACCGGAGGTGGAACTAGGGGTATATCCTGTTATTGAGAGGCTGTTACAACAAGGGATTTTAATTCGTACAGCCAGTACAGCAAATAGTCCCATTTTCCCTGTGAAGAAGAGTGGGGGGAGGGGCTATAGATTAGTCCAGGACTTAAGGGGAATTAACAAAGTTGTTGAGAGCCAATTCCCCGTAGTGCCGAATCCAGCTGTCATCCTCATGCAGATTCCACCGTCTGCCAGTCATTTTACTGTCATTGATCTATGTTCTGCTTTCTTCTCAGTCCCTCTTCACCCTGACTGCCAATACCTTTTTGCATTCTCCTACAGGGGAGTGCAATACACATGGACCAGACTACCCCAGGGGTTCATTGACAGCCCCAGTATTTTCTCCCAAGCCTTACATGACTGTTTGCAATCCTTTCAACCCCACAATGGGTCTGTTCTAATTCAATATGTGGACGATTTGTTGTTGTGCTCTGATTCTTTTATGTCATGTTTACATGATACTAAATTGTTGTTGCTTCATCTTTCACAAACAGGGCACAAGGTGGCAAAGGATAAATTACAGCCATGTCAGACTAAGGTCAAATACTTAGGACACTGCCTCACTAAGGGGCTAAGACACCTGACAACCGACAGAATTGAGGCTATACAACACATGACCCTGCCGCAGAGCCAGAAGCAGATTCGTACTTTCTTGGGGATGTGTGGATACTGTAGGTCCTGGATCCCAGGTTTTTCTATTCTGGCATTACCATTGCAGGAGCTAGTCTCTTCCTCAAAACCAGAACGTGTCGTACACACAGAAGAGTCAGAGCAAGCGTTCTTTAATCTTAAAGATAGTCTGACAAGAGCACCTGCATTGGGAATACCTGATTATGAAAAGCCTTTTCAGCTATATTGTACAGAAGCTGATGGCTGTGCAGCAGGTGTCCTCGCACAGAAACATGGTGACGCTAACAGACCGGTAGCATACTACAGTGCACAATTAGACAATGTGGCAAGATCACTCCCAACATGTCTCAGAAGTGTAGCAGCAACGGCCCTTCTAGTAAGTAAGAGCGAGGATGTAGTATTAGGACATAATTCAACCATCTATACACCCCATGCTGTATCAGCTCTGTTAAATTCAGCCCAAACCAGACATGTTTCTTCAGCTAGATTCACAAAGTGGGAACTAGCCCTGATGGCACCCTCAAACATCACCATCAAATGATGTAGCACCCTAAATCCAGCTACATACCTTCCGTATGTGTCTCAAGAGATACAAAGGGTGGGAGGTGAGGAGACCCTGGTTGATGATGAGTTAGGCAAGAATACTGACACGCATGACTGTATGGAACACCTGAATCAGACCTTTACTGCAAGGCCCGACATACGTGACACCCCCTTAGAAAATGTAGATTTTACGTTTTATACAGACGGAAGTTGCCATAGACAGACAGAGACAGGAGAGCTATGTACTGGTTACGCTGTTGTAGACGATCAGGATGTGGTAGAAGCTGAACCCCTTGATCCACCTCACTCAGCCCAGGTGGCGGAACTAGTAGCACTAAAGAGAGCGTGTGAACTGGCAGAGGGTAAATCAGCCAATATATATACTTACTCTAGGTACGCCTTCGGGGTAGTGCACGATTTTGGGGCCCTTTGGCGTCTTAGAAACTTTACGACAGCAGCAGGTACACCAGTGGCACACTCACAACACATAAAAGGACTTCTGACAGCGATACAGTTACCCAGAACAGTAGCCGTCATAAAGTGCAAAGCCCATACCTTTGAAGAAGACCCAGTGTCATTGGGCAACAACAGGGCAGACGAAGCTGCTAAATGGGCAGCAGGGCAACCTATGACTGTATCGACCGAGACTATGATGGTTTTTCAGACATTAGACACGCAGAAATTAATTGAAATGCAAGATTTGTGTTCCCTGCAGGAGAAGGCGGTCTGGAAGGCGAAGGGATGTGGTCAAGAGTCCTCAGGACTCTGGAGGGATGGACAAGGTAAGCCTGTAGCTCCCCAAACATACTATCCAAGCCTGGCTGAAGCAGCACACGGCCTGACTCACCTGGGTAAAGAAGGTATGTGCAAACTGGTGAGAGCATACTGGTGTGCTCCCGGATTTTCCTCTCAGGCTGGTAAGAAAGCAATGTCATGTCTTACTTGTTTGAGGAAAAATGTTGGGAAAACTATTCCAACTGAGCCATCCCACATCCCTCCTACAGACGGACCTTTTCAGGTAATACAAATTGACTATATCCAATTACCACCGTGCAGGAATCTAAAGTATGTGTTAGTGTGTATTGATGTGTTTTCCGATTGGGTAGAAGCATATCCGGCAGCCACTAATACTGCTGTGTTCACTGCAAAGAAAATCGTACAAGACTTTGTGTGTAGGTACGGTATCCCTAGAATCATTGAAAGTGATAGGGGTACCCATTTTACTGGTGATGTCTTCCAAAATATGTGTAAACTCATGGGAATCAGTAGCAGACTTCACACCCCTTACCGACCACAAGCCAGTGGTAAGGTGGAGAGAGTAAACGGTACTATCAAGAACAAACTAGGTAAGATAATGGCTGAAACTGGGTTGGCATGGCCTGAGGCTTTGCCGTTGGTCCTCCACAGCATTCGAACCACTCCTAGACCTCCTCTTAATCTGTCCCCCTTTGAGATACTGTTCGGACGACAACCTCATTTGATCGTGAGTCCACAAGACGACTTAAAGTGTAATAATGAAGTGACTGTACAATATCTTATAAGAATGAGTAGACAGCTGAAACAACAACAACAAAAACTAAAAATGCTGTCACCTGGTATGCCAGAAACGAACTGTCATGATGTTGAACCTGGAGACTATGTTATGATCCGCAATTTCTTACGTTCAGGTTGTTTAACAGACCGTTGGGAAGGCCCGTACCAAGTGCTGCTGACCAGTACTACATCACTGAAGGTTGCAGAGAGAGACACTTGGGTCCATTCCACCCACTGCAGGAGAGTCCATAATCCGGAGAAAGTGCAAGACAAGACTCAGACCGACGACATAGAGCTGTCACTTGTGAGCCTGTTCCGGGAGACCTAAAGCCTGCAGTTGAGACACCTGAACCAGAGACGTTGCCTCAGAACTATCTTTCCAGCGATGGAGTGGCGGTTTTTGTTTTTCTTTTGTTCCAGGATTTTCCTTGTTTTTACTTTTTCTAGGACATTCTTTTTTTGTGAAGGAGAATGAAGGATGGAGGAGAGTTCTGGGAGTGATACGGATGAAATGGAGGCCGAAGAAAAGTTAATAGGATATCCTGAGCAGCCCATTATCAAACTTGGTCCAGGGGTTATGAAAAGGTCTGCTAGCTCAGGAACTCGGAGGCAGTGTGAGGGGCTATTGTCTGATGAGTATTGTATCTGCAAGTTCTGCAACTCCCTAGTTGAAGAGAGATGCATCCAACGATGCCAGTCCCCCAGTACTCTGAATATAGGCGGGCATCCTTTGGAGGATTATCACTCCCTGGTGGGTAAGGTACTAAACCAAACCGAGTGTTGGGTGTGCTCTCATGTGCCTCAAGGGCAGCATAACATAGGACTAGTGCCATTCCCTTTAAACATATCCGAAGTACTCGAATTAAGGGGTCGGAGGCCCATAGAAGGGAGGTACAATAACACTAGGTCCCCTAGTCTGACGCTTCGACAATACTCCATAGACAGATCTTTGCTGTGCCTAAACATATCTCATGCAAAGCGCCTGGAGAATTGGGAGGCTGACCTATCAGATCAGACAATGGCTCGCCACACTCATTTTAGAGAGAGACTCACAAGGTCACTACTAGGCAGGAATGCTGATGGAAGTCACAAGTTAGGGCGTATAACCAAACATAAGAAGGTATCTATTGGAAAAGTCTCTACAGATAAATGTGAAAATGTCATTAATGCCGACACATGTCTAGAGCAGATGGAGACACTAGGCATGGGTAGTTTTATCAAAACTCTGTGTGACATAATTCATGGGCATACCGTCCCTTATGTTCTCCCTGAGGATGTGTATTTTGTTTGTGGAAGAAAAGCTTATTCCTGGGTGACTCCGAGTTCCAAGGGCTTGTGTTTCTTAGCTAAACTGGTTCCTGAAATCATGACTATTACTCATGAAGAAATGGTAGATATTCACAAGACTACATCACCACCATACATACACACACAGTATGAACACCGTGGCAAGAGAAATATGATTCCTGGTGAGGAACCCATAGCTACAAAATTGATTAGTGAAACTGCTGGTTTCCAAGTTATGGTTGCTCTAGATCTCACCAGGACCGCTCGGGGAACACTAAACTTTAAATATATCCAAGACCTAGCTAAATTAATAGATAATATCACCGAGATGTATGATGACACTTTCAGGTATACTGGAAGGGAGCTATAAGCGTACAAAAAGGAGTTGGTGCAACATAGACTGGTACTAAATTATCTCACCTCTATTACTGGTGGGTACTGTGTGACACTGGCCACCCAGTTCGGTGTCAAATGTTGCACGTACATTACTAATAATACTGAAGACCCTAAAGAGGTTATAGACCGGAAGATGGATGAAATTTTGCAGCTGAAATGGGAATTTCGAAAGAGCCATAATTCTTCGTTATATGAGGTCGGGGAAAAGGTGGCGGGTTGGTTCTCATGGTTGAACCCAGCAAAATGGTTCTCCGATCTGGGGGAGTGGGTACAGGAAATGATTGCGAGTGTAGGTAAGCTCCTTCTCCTTATACTGGGTGTCATCTTAGCAATTGGTTTAGTTGTCAAATGTGTTCCTACTGTGTTGAAGTGTGGAAAACGGTCTCATGGGAGTAACACTGAGAAAGAGACTGAAAGGGTGGTACCAGATACTGAGATCATGGTCTGTGAAGAAGTATTGTATAATCCTGAACTTGAAACGGTGATTGGGTGATAGTTTATTACACTATCAAAGGGTGGAACTGTCGAAGTCAGCAAATTGGATAAAGTCATTTCAATTAAAGTCTAGCAAACTTGGTTGTCTTTGTCTGAAAAGATGCGTACGGTACGCTATGACGTACAAGGGCACGCTACGGCGTGAAAGGGCGTACGCATCCACTACACGTGGCAACAACAGTAATCGGTCTTTTACCATACATTCGCACAAACACGCATACTTATAAAATAGTACACATTAATGGTAATTGCAACACATAGTCAGTTATGTCGAAATATAGTAGTATTTATATGTTATATCAGAGTTACATGCATATTAGTGAAATACACGGAATGGGTTAAAGGAATAACATCATGAGTGGTATCATAATGAACCTTATTACATATCCTACTGTTTGGTTCACTCTGCGAGGGAATCGCAGAGTGCATACGCAAGTTATGAATGATAGGGAATTATGAACTACTTAAGACTAAGGAATCCGGGCAGGAAGAGCAGAGCATACCCCCTGCAGAGATGACCCCCTCCTTTGGATTCCTTAGGATGAACCAGCCAATGATTGACGACCCCTTGGACATTCCTGAGACCCGGACCAATAGATGCAAGCTATACCATCTTCATTGTATTACTGTATTTGATTGTGTATATAAGCAGCAGCTTGTGATCCAGAGTGCAGACATCTTGTCCCCAGACTTCAGGATTGAATGACTGCACTGGATCCAGAGCGCCTGCGATAAGTAACGGCTGTATTTACTATTACTTCGCTTGAGCATATTTTTCCACTTATTGCGAATAAACCTTTGTGCTTTGGAAACACAAATTGAGGTTCGACAATCGTTATTGGTTAGCGACGATACGCACATTAACAATTCACAGAACATGTTTGCACTGCTTCATAGTTCAGTGTTGGTGTGCTTTACACCACTCCATCTGACGCTTGGCATTAGTCTTGGTTATGTGAGGCTTGCATGCAGCTGGTCGGCCATGCAAACCCATTCCATAATGTCAGTGGAAGTTCAGAACTCCAGCTATGGAATCAGCAGAGCGTTGGTGAATTTTACGCCCCAATGCGCCTTAGCAGTCATTGACCCTGCTCTGTAATTTTAAGTGGTCTTCTGCTTTGTGGCTGAGTTGCTGTTGTTCCTCAATGTTTCCGCTCTCTAATAATATCACTTACAGTTGACCATGGAATATCCAGCAGGGATAAAACTTCACAAACCGTCTCATTGCAAAGGTGGCATCCAATCACAGTATCACACTTGAAGTCACTGACCTCTTCAGAATGACCCATTTAATATCACAAATGTTTGCAAATGGAGACTGCATAGCTAGGTGCTTGATTATATACACCTCTGGCAACAGGTCTGATTGAAAGACCTCAATTCAATAATTAACAGGTGTGGCAAATACTTTGTCCATATAGTGTACGTGTTTACAATTTAACTGCTCTAGTGAGATTATAAAAATAGGTGCATAATGCTCTATGTTGAGCATTTTAACAATAAATGTTGTCTGTTTTTAGCACTTTGATCACATGGTGCTTCTTCTATACATTGTTAACACTGTGGTTACTTCCAAAGTTTAATGATCGCACAGGTACATTCAGTTTCCTGTCTTTTCATCTGGGTGATGAGGGCTTGTGGATAAAGTGTTAATGTGCACTTTGTCTTAATGTTTGCATTCCTGGTGAAAGTTTTTCAGTAAACTGACACATCGGACTTGTCTAATTTGAGTGCTTGAGTGCTGCCTCTTCTTGTTACATTGTTGGGGTTTTTGGGAAGGCACCAAGGCAAGTTTCTTTTGCATTGTAGCAATTCAGTGCTTAAAAGAATGCAGACATGGTCAAGAGGTTCACTTGTTGTATATAGAAACATAGAATTTGACAGCAGATAAGAAACGCTTGGCCCATCTAGTCTTTCCAATTTTTAACCTATGATAACTTCAAATCCTATTTGATTCTTTATTCTTTGTAAGGATATTCTTATATCTAGCATGTTTAAATTGCTCTACTATATTATCCTCAACCACATTTGATAGGAGGCTATACCACTTATTCACAACTCTTTATGTGAAGTAGTTTTCCTCAAATTTTCTCTGAACGTACTTCCCTCCAGTTTCGGTGCATGTCCTTGTGTTCTAGTACTTCTCTTCCTTTGAAGAATGTTTCCCTCATGTATCTTGTTAAAACCCTTAATATATTTGAAAGTTTCTATTATGAGAGTATAAAACAATGAATAGTTATTAAAGCTACAAATATATGTGTGAAATACCTTAAAAAATTATAACTACAGATATAAGAACTACGCCCTTGAAGAAAAACAAGTGTTTCGGAAGGAACACACAATAACAGGATGCAAGACTGAAATCAAACGGCCTGGAAGACATTACGTAGTACTGGACAAAGAATATTGCCTTATATGTATATATTGTTGAGATTTTCTTACATGTACTTACTGTTGCAAAGAAAGATTTGTCCTTATATGTACTTGTTGATAACCAGTTAATGTTCGAGCTTAGGTATAAATAATGGAGCAGTCTGAGAAGACTCTCAGAACTAATTCTTAAACTATAACAGCTTGTTTGTGTTTCGCTTCCTCCTCTCCAGTCGACTGTATTATACTAAAAGAAAATCAGGTTATCAGGGATCAATAATAGGGGCACCAAGCCTCGGTACCCCGACATTTAGTGGGGTCTTTGTCTGGAATACTCAAAATACCAGCCCAGGACTGACCAGATACCGCCTCAATCTTCGGGAACGGTAGACAAATCCGTGCGGAGAGTAGTTGAAGTTTTGTGCATTTGCACCTCTCTACTCTATCTGCTCTTACTGTAAGATATAAATAATTGTTCAGTATGGGATGGTATAACGGGTATTTGAACAATTGCTTAATAAACTGTTTTACTGACTTATTAATTAATTGTTTTTGTGAAAAATAGATAAGAGTGTCAATAAAGGATGTATATAAAGGGATGTAAATACATAACTTATTAATTGACCTTGATAATCAAAGGCATTCCTCTATACTTGCTGCTGAGGCCTGACCTTGTTCTGTGTAGATGATTGTCCCTGGGTTTGAGAGGTCATTATAAGAAAGCCTTTGCTCCTTTAAAAACCGAGTGATATTGTACTGATAAGAGATGTATAAGAGAACAACATAACCTTGAAAAGACTGACCTGATCAAAGACTGTACCTTGCACCCGCTACTGAGGCTTGACCTTATCCTGTGTAACATGTGATCACTGGGCCAGCTGTTAGTCTACAATGGTCACAAGCTCTCTTAGAAGTTGAAAGAAGTAACAACTGAGTAACACGGTAAAAGTGCAGAAAGGTTGCTCACTGATTCTGGAAAGAGTCCTTCGCAGTGCCTTGGAGGTGTCTCGGTTTAGGGGCGCCTGAGGTCAGAGGATAGGTCTGTCTACTGTCTATTGTCTGCTGTCTATTGTCTATTGCCTTAAGAAAGATTAGATAACCCCTTCAGAAAAAATAGCTTAGTATATTGGTGGCATTATTGTAATAGTAATTATTGTACTTGTTTTAATATATTGTTTCATAAAAACAATAAGGGGAGTGGAGGGAATCAGAGACATGCTGTGGGGAGTATAAATGTCAGAAAATAATCTTAGTTGTCCAGATTGTAAATGTGTTATAATTCAAAAGACATTGATGATACAAACTAGTAAATCGATAGCGGTGATAGAAACTGACACTAATTGTTCCGTAACATATGGTAAACATAAGGAGAGAATTTTTAATCCAACGATATATACAGCAAAAGTTGGAAGTCACGGTTGTCCAGACTATCTGAAAATCCAAATAGGATTGGGATGGTGGCAAATATATAATTATTTACCAGAAAACATTAGAAGGATAGGGCCACTTACGTGTCCACCAATAAATAAAATATCAGGAAAGCATGTACCCAAGTTGATCAACCAATCCATACAAAGAGGATTTAATGGTAAAGGTGTATAAAATAAAAATAACAGTCACTTCTCAGGCACACTAGGGGGCAGTATTCCCATAACTGCAGTAATGGAGGCCCAGAGCAATAAAGGTCTGATGGTACAGACATCATACACTCCTGTGAATCTAATTAAGGAAAGGGAAGGTAATGTGGCTGTTAGAGGAATCCATATCATTTTCAGGAAGGCAGGAATGCCAGATATAGGGTCATTGGATCCTAGAAGTTGGGAGATTTTTCAGAAAGAACATAGTATATGGATTACTAAGAATAAGAAAGAACACCAAGTATCAGCATGGGTAAGGGCATGTAGACAAATAGAACAAGAACAAATGGTAAAGGAGGAGATGTTAGAAGACATCCAGGGACATACAACTGTAAACCCACCTCCTACTCAGCCACCCCCAAGTGCACCATCAGACCCACATAATCACCCATTAGAAGGGACTTGAAGACAATTGCCCCCCAATAATTCATTTGTAACACCAGTAAGTTACCCTAGTCTTAGAACATGGGTTGTGAGAGGGGATATAAAGTGTCCAGCTTGTGGATTCTGTGTCCCTGCAGCCAGGAGTACCTGCCCAAACTGTGATAATCAGGTATCAGATGAAGGAGAACCATGTGACTCCCTCCTAGGAAACTCAAAAAGAAAACCTCCCCTGTGGTCACCCTCATCACACTGGACTAGGTGTAAGGTTAATATCTGCAATTTTGGTCAGGTTGACTCCAAGGGTACCAAATGTAATTGTAGGAAGGCTACAATGTTTCCAGTGGAAGTAGAGCCACCTCCTTATCCTCATAGTACTGTCCCCAGTTAGCCAATTACTCTACAGACAGTGCACAAACAAAATCCAGAATTTGGTCAATTAAACCACCCCGATGCACCTAGGTTAAGAGTAACATGAAGACAGGAACACTATAGTCCTTGGGCACCGGCAGAATTAACTGAAGCTAGTAAGTAAAGCCCCAGATGACAGGAAGAATCCCCTGGCATTGCATAGATATATAGAAAGACTGGTGACAATCTGGGCCGCCACATGTGGAGACTTAGAAGAAATTTGTAAAATGATAGTTGGAATGGGTAGTATAAATGACATACTTGCAATACCCGTTGGGGATGGAATAGTGGTGGCCCCAATAGGAATAGAACAGAAATCAGAAGAGTCTGGCAACCTATTCCTAACCAGGTTGAGACGCTTATATGAGGCGCAACAGCAGAGAATGCCAGCTGCCCCAGAAGGTAAACAGAGGAGGGACCAGTCAGTGAAAGATTATTATGATCAAGTCCATCAGGCACATCTGAATAGGGGATTCCAGGAAGATAACCTTACCCATGAGTAGCTACAGCATACCGCTTTCCTACAGGGACTTGAAGACTCCCTAAGGAGTGGTCAAAAGGCCGGAGACCATTACAATGACAGTAGCTTCCCTGTTAGAAGTATTAAGGGATATAGAGGATCAGAGAGAAGAGAAAAAGAGAAAGAGCCAAGAAAAGTCCTCTCAGGTTACTGTCCATGTGGTCCAGGAGACTCCTCGACCAAAGGTCTTTAATCAGAAAAAGAGAGTCACCGAGGAAGAGGTAACAAAAAAGGGCTTATGTTTCTTTTGTAACCAACCTGGTCATATGAAAAGGGATTGTCAGAAATATAAAGTCTGGCAGCAGAAAAATACCAACCAAAACCCAGAAGTCTCAGCATTTATTACCTCCACACCCAACCCCCACCCATAGGAAATAGGCTACCCAGTGTCAGGCCCCCAGCAACCCACTATTAATACCCAGGCCCCACAGGAAAATTTCAGTTGGAATTACCCCAAGGGGAAATTATTGATTGCATAGTGGGCACTGGAGCAAGCCACACTGTACTGAGGGCCTTAGATACCAAAAAACGACATGAGTAAAGTAAAAATCACTGGCACAGGTTTATCAGGGAATGGAGGTCAGCTTAAACAAAGCGTACCAGTATTTGTTACATTGCAGGATAAGACTTTGACAGTACCTGTACAATTTCTAACCTCAAATACCTTTCCAGTCAATCTATTAGGGGCTGATATACTGTCAGCAATCCAGGCCAAAATAACTTACAAGGAAGGGAGGGTCCAGATTATTTCCCTGTCAGAAAATCAGAGTTGTCTGCTGCACACTGCCATATATTTGATTCAAAGTATTCCCCCAGAAAAACCAAGCTCAATACCCCTGTGGCTTAGTGAAAAAGTGTAATAAGAAGTGTGGTCAAGGGGAAAGACAGATGTGGGATTACTGCAGTACAACCTATACATTTAAAAATTAAACCAAATACTCTCCCCATTAAGATTAGGCAATATTCCCTGTCTCAACAACAAGAGACAGCTATAACCAAACAGGTAGTGGCATACCAACAGGCTAAAGTTCTCAGGGAATGCAGGTCTCCCTGCAACACGCCCCTTTTCCCAGTGAAAAAGAAGTTAGAACCTGGAAAGCCACAGAAATATAGAATGGTTCACGATCTTATAGAAATTAACAAAAAGGATGGTGTTTGATGCACCTATTGTACCCAATGCACATACCCTCCTCAATAAATTCCTGCAGAAGCAGAGTCATTTACTGTTATAGATCTGGCAATTTAATTCTTCTCTGTCCCTCTTACAGAGGACAGCCAGCTTTGCTTAGCATTTACACATCTGGGAAAACAATACTGTTGGACTAGATTACCACAGGGGGGAGCCACCTCACTCTCAGCATTTTCAGAAGCAATGAACCTCATATTACAGTGATGGAGACTAAAAGATTCATCCACACAACTGCTCTAATATGTAGCAGACTTACTACTGTGTTGTCAAAAGATTGAGGGGTATCAGGAAGAGACTATATCATTAATTAACTTTTTAGGACAGCAACATTACAAGGTATCACCCACAAAAATACAAGCAGCACAGAGTAAGGTAATTTTTTAGAACATTGCATCTCACAAGGTACCAGACACCTCACACAGGACAGTATAACTGTAATCCAGCAGGTAAAGCCACCACAGAATACCAAGGAATTAAGGGCATATCTAGGTATGGTAGAGTACTGCAGGGAATGGATTGCCGGAGCATCCCTTCTAATGCAACCCCTCTATGATGCTCTTACAACTAACAACATTTGAAACATTAAAACAAGCCATTGTGCAGGCAACATTAGGATTACCACAATATGATAAGCCATTTACCTTGTTCTGCAAATAATCTAAGGGACATGCACAAGGAGTCCTTTCAAACGTACATGCACATAAACAGAGACTGCTTGCTACTGCTTGCTTACTATACATTACAACTAGACAGTATCATAGAGGAGCCCCGTCCTGCATAAGGGCAGTGGCAGCTGCAGCCTTGCTAAAAGATAAAGTGGCAGACATAGTACTTGACCACCCCTTAACTATACAGGTCCCATATGCAGTTACAGAAATACTAAACCAAGCTAGAACAAAGCATCTGTCCACAGCAAGGTTCACTAAGTATGAGGTGTCATTATTAAGTCCCGCACATGTAACAGTTAAAAGGTGCACAGTGTTGAATCCCGCTACATTGTTCCCAGTTGAAGCAGATTCAACAGAGGAGAGAGAGGTGGGTGGGGACCTACCCACCCTTGATGAATCAGAAAGGGAGGAATGTATCAGTGTCAGACAAAATACACAAAAAGTTTCCCTTTTCTGAGTCACATTACCTAATGCAGATTGGAACTTATTTATTGACGGTTCCAGGTATTATTAAGGAGGGTCATACAGGGTATGCTGTGACCACCCTGAAAGAGACTTTGATACAACAACCACTCCCACCCTCCTGCTCAGTGCAGGAGGCGGAGTTGCAGGCACTCACTGAAGCGTGTATAATGGCAGAAAACCAAATAGCTAAAATATACACAGACTCCAGGTATGCGTATGGGGTGGCCCATGACTTTGGGCCAATATGGAAGAGCAGGGACTTTGTGGGGTCAGCAGGAAAACCCATCAAGATTTCAGAACAGATAAGGGCTCTGTTTAGAGCTTTGCAGCTGCCCAGAAAGGTAGCCATATTGAAAGTCCAAGCACACACTAAAGAAAATATTAGTGAGGCTATGGGAAATGCCAAGGAGATGCTGCTGCTAAACAGGCACCCCTTATGCTCAAGGTGCAGGTCTGTCATGTGATGCAGGCTGAAAACCATGTAGAGCCTGTAACCCTTGAAATACTGCAGAAGTTCCAAGAACAAGTCTCCTCAATAGACAAAAAAGCCTGGGAAAAGGAAGGTGCCGCATGTCAGGGAGGGCTCTGGAGAACAGATAATAAGTATTGTCTACCCAGAAGCCTATACCCTATGATGACTCAATTGTCACATGGGCTGGTCCACAGTTCTAAAGAAGCTATGACCAATATTGTCTTAGGACATTGGATAGCACTAGGATTCAATGCAGCTGCTATGGCAGCCTGTGTGATATGCGGAAAATACAATCCAGGTCAGGTAGTGAAAACACCACAGAAGAACACACCAAAGCCATTGTACCCATTTCAGAGATTGCAGATTGACTATATTCAACTACCTAGGGTAGGAACATATGAGTATGTCCTTGTGCGTACAGATCTATTCTTAAATTGGCCAGATGCCTGGGCAGCGGCTAAGGCAACAGCTAAAAACACTGCCAAGAAACTGATAAGTGAAGTAATTTTCAGGTATGGAATACCTGAAATAATAGAATCAGACTGAGGATCGCACTTCATAGGGGAAGTAATGCAAAATATAATGAAAGATATGGGGAATACAGCAAGCCTTTAATACCCCCTATAACCCTTAGGCAAGTGGAAAAGTGGAAAGATTGAATGGCACATTAAAGTTAAAAATTCAGAAAATGATTGCAGAAACAGGAAAAACCTGGGTAGATTTACCTTTAGCTCTATATTCAGTTAGAACAACACCATGAAAGAAGCATAAGTTGTCCCCTTATGAAATATTGTTTGGGTGGGGGCAAGACAGGGTGTTATTTTCCTCAGCAATTGCAACATAATCATGATTATTTAATACAGCTTACAAAGATAATAACTAATGTGCACTCTCAAGTTTTCTTCTCCATTCCAGATCCAAATAACAATACAGGAACCCATGCCTTGCAACCAGGAGATTGGGCTACCTAAAAAGACACATGCGGAAAACTTTGGAACCCAGATTTGACGGTCCATACCAAGTGATCTTGACCACTCCAACTTCTGTTAAGTTTTTTAGGAAGAGACACCTTGTGATAATGTGCATAGCACTAGTAACAGTACAGATAATGTATATATACAGATATTTATTGCAACATTTTTCAATTCCTTAAGCTGGGTACACGCTACAGAATTTTTCACCAACTTTTTATGCCGATCGATTTTACATCCGATTGATGGTCCAATCGCTCGGTCCGTGGACTGCATACACACTAGCCTTCTTTTAGACGATAAAGGGTTAGCAACTTTTTACAGCCATGTTGTTGTGAGCAATTACTGTAATTTCGTACTCACTGTTTTGGATCGGTTGGAAACTTATACACACTACACAATGGAAACGAAATTGGAACGAAAATATTTAACGGTACGACCAACCAAATGAGGCGACAATCGTCCATTTGGGCAGACTTTCGACCATCGTGTCACTACACACACTGACCCGACTTTTGAACGAGTGGTCGTATGTCGGCTGGTTGAGCTGATAACACAGTTCTGCAAAAAAAATGTTTTGGACAGCTGTTTTGGTTTAGTTGACTAATTCTTACGTTTTTTGGTGCGCTAAATCCAAAAATGACAGCCGTTTTGTCCTGGGACATCAGGTTTTCAAACAAACGGGTGGTCATCGTTTAAAATAATCTCTTTACTCAAATATTTTGTTTACATGAAAATATTAACTAATTTGCACAGGTGATGACAAAATTAACACCACACTCAAGTATATTGCTTGTGAAATCGTCTTTTTTTAAACTCTAAACTTCTTTTTGAGCTTTTCCTCTTGTAGGTGGCTTCCGGAAGATCCCTGTACAACATCCAGCAGTAGTCAGCCATCATCGTAACACTCCGTTTACCTTGATACCTTCTTTCCATTTCTTTTATATCTTGATGGAAATGTTCTCCCTGCTCTTCACTCAATGCTCCCAAATTTTCTGGAAAATAGTCAATGTGTGAGTTGAGAAAATGGACTTTTAAGCTCATGGAGCAACCAAGCTTGTGGAATGCTTTCAACATTATTTCCACCATTTCCTTGTAATTTGGGTCCTTTTGGTTTCCCAAAACGTTTTTTATGACCACAGTAAAGGCAACCCAAGCTTCTTTTTGAGTTGGAGTCATTGAACTGATGAAGTCTTTGTCGGATATGAGCTTTCTAAAAACCCCTCTTTCAGTTTTGCCTCCGTTAAACCTGAAAACTTGGATTCACTATCTTTGGGAAGTGCCTTAACAAATTGCTTCATTAATCCTAATTTTATATGGAGTGGTGGTAATAAAACCTTCTCTGAGAACATTGTATCTCTGAGAAAATTCTTTTCACCAACAACTAGACTTCTTGGTGGCCAATTTTTTTGCTTCCAGTGATTTTGTCAGACTCTACTGTCCCAGAAACATAGAAAACAAGGGTATTTGGTGTACCCAGCCTGTTGTCCCAGCAGCATACACAATACTTTTAAATCCCCACATACCAACCAGTTTTGGTTTTGATAACCCACTTTCTTGAGTACCAACTCCAAGTTCTCATAAGTCTCCTTCAAGTACACCGAATGAACAACAGGAATGGACGCATAACGGCCACTATTGTGAAGTAAAACTGCTTTTAAGCTTCTTTTGGAAGAGTCCATGAAAAGCCTACATTCAGAAGAATCATACTTAATGTGGAACTGAGCCATCAACCCCTCTAAATCACCATGAACTCTCCACATATGAAACAGAAACTATCAGGCGAATTTACACACTTTCTTGGAGGCATTGCCCTAATTTTGAACCACACAGACAATAGCAGGATGACGACTGAAATGAAATACAAGATTGTGGAGGAATCAGAGAACAAGTTAATGCATGAAAGAACATGTTCGGGCAGGCCCTAGCAAGCACACTCAACAATGCAGTGATCACCATCAGAACCAATAAACTTGTATTTTCATGTGTTTGGGAGCACTGGCAGTGAAAATAAATTTGTTTTTCCATGTTCAGTTTTTTTTCCCCAAGTATGATGAATTTGAAATTTGGCGATTTCCAGCTACCTGTTTAACCAAGGCACGTTTCGATTGTGAAAAAATCTGATGTCCCAGGAAAAAACGGTGGTCATTTTCGAATTCAGCGCACCAAAAAACATAAGAATCAGATAAAATTATGAAAACAGCTTTTTGGTTGCAGACCTGTGTTATTAGACAAAAACCCTGTAGTGTGCACTTAGCTTTAGGAATAGATGTAAATATCTCCCTGATGTTTAACTGGACTGACTGGTCAATTAAGACACTGCATCAGAAAATACAAAAGAGTAACGCTCAAAGTCAACTAATGACTAACAATGAAATGAAATGAACTGGTATATAGAAATATGTTTAATATAGCTATGTAGCTATGGATTCAAATTAATGGAATGGGTGTAAAGTATACAGAAAACTGGTGCACAGGAAGTTTTCAGACATACAGTATATTAAGGACTGAGATAATGTGTAAATTCCTCATGTTACCTGTCCTACTTTATGCCCAGGTCGGTTGAACACAATTATGGACCCCCACAGATAAAAGGGGAGTATGTAGATGATAAAAACAACACACAAAACTTAGGATTGTCTTCAAATACAGACAGTGGAATAGTGTGCTCTCAAAACACTGAAGTTTATAAACCTTGTAAGTTAGAACATCCAACTAGTGTCTGTAATTGGGAGCTCCATAACAGGAGAAATTATATGTTTATAGAATTAGCACCACAAATAGTGCGCTTAGTAACCCATGATAAACAAACTACAGAAATGTATAACTTGACTAATGCATTCTCAGGATGCATCCAAAATGTTATTCATCTAATATGCAGAAATGAGACTTATATATTCTACAAGGATAGGAAAGACAATATATATCAGCAATTTATCCCAATTAAACTACCCTCCTATAACTTGACTATTAATCTTCAGGGGATAATCAATGCTATAAACAACACCCAGCACCTGGCAGAGCATTTGTCACAGGTAAACTATTCAGCTAATCATGCACAAATGCAGACGATAGTAGAAGCACTAGAATTAAAATATGTTGCTCATCAATTAAAGGATAACCTGGAGCACCATTGGTTGGATGTGTTCACAGGTAATTCTTCCACTGCAACAGGTATTTTTAAGGTAATGTTCCATCCAATACTGGTAATAATAGTGGTTTGGATCCTGTTGATTTTGTGGAATTGTTATTTGTCCTGTAAGTTTAGAAAAATGGTTAATCAGGCCATGAATCCAGTACCAACATATTTTAATAAAACTCAAAAAGTATGTACCTCATTTAAATGGAATAACCCCTATCAAGCAAAAATGACATGTGTATACTGCAGTGAAATACTGCTAGGAAAGGAATAAATGATGCAAGGATACCTTCTCTGGTGAATGATTGATTCTCTATCCATGGAGACTTTAGGTCAAAATCTAAAAGTAGCTGGAGAAATAAAAAGGTAACCGTATATCATGACATGAAAGGAAGGGTCAGAAAAAACACATGTATATTTGTTTAGTGGAATAAAAAGAGGGGATTGTTAGAGTATAAAACAATGAATAGTTATTAAAGGTACAAATATATGTGTGTGAAATACCTTAAAAAACTATAACTACAGATATGAGAACTACGCCCTTGAAGAAAAACAAGTGTTTCCCATGGAACAGACAATAACAGGATGTCCAACTGAAAACAAATGGCCTGGAAGACATTACGTACTACTGGACAAAGGATATTGCCTTATATGTATTTATTGTTGCAAAGAAATATTTTCTGAGCTAAAGAGATTTCCTAATATGTCTTTACTGTTGCAAAGAAAGATTTGTCCTTATATGTACTTGTTGTTAACCAATTAATGCTCGAGTTTAGGTATAAATAAAGGAGCATTCTGAGAAAACCCTCAGAGCTGATTTTGAAACTACAACAAGTTTTTTGTGTTTCACTTCCCCCTCTCCAGTCGACAGGTTTAAGCTAAAAGGAAATCAGTTTACCAGAGATCGATAATAGGGGCACCAAGCCTTGGTACCCTGACACTATCATGTCCCCCTTTCCTTTCTCTGCTCCAAACTATACATATTAAGATCTTTTAGTCTTTCCAAGTAAGTTGTGTGCTGTAGGCCATGCACCATTTTAGTTGCCCTTCTTTGTACAGTCTCTAATGTATTTATATCCTTCTGGACATATGGCCTCAGAATTGAACACAGTATTGAGGCTGTACCAATGGCTTATACAGTGGCATTATTACTACTTTCTTTCTGCTACTAATTCCTCTCCTTATGCAACCAAGCATCTGGCTTGCCTTTCTCATTGCTTTGTTACATTTCTTACCTGCCTTTAAGTCACCTGAAATATTGACTTCTAGATTTCTTTCCTCCTCAGTAGTTTCCATTATAGCACCATTAATACTATATCTAGCCTTTGGGTTTTTGACACCCAAATGCATGATTTTGCATTTTTTTGCATTAATGCTGGGTAACTCTTTGGCCTCAGAAATGTGATCTAAGTGACCTTGATTGTGGAATAATTGTTGGTGTCCAACAGTTGAAGATTGGAAAGACATTGCCTTGTTTGATAAATCTCAAATTCTGCTGGAACATTCAGATGGCACGGTCAGAGATTGGCAATTAATATATGACTTCATGGATTCATTCTCTCTTATGTCAAAGGTACAGGCTGGTGGTGGCGGAGCAATGGTGTGGGGAACATTTACTTGGGTATTGTTGCTGACCCCTTTTTGGCCACAGTCTACTCATTTTCCAATGGCTACTTCCAGCAGGATAATGAACCATGTCTCAAAGCACATGTCATCTCAAGATGGTTCCATGAACATGGTAATGAGTTCAATATATTTCAATGATCCAAACAGTCTCAGATCTCAATTCAATACAACCCTATGGTATGTGGTGGACTGAGAGATTTAGAGAATGAATGTCCTGTCAATAAATCTCCATCAACTGTGTAAAGCTATCATGTCAATATGGACCAGAATGTCTAAGGAATGTTTCCAGTATCTTGTTGAATCCATGACATGAATAATGTCGGCTGTGCTGAGGCCAAAGGGTTACCCAGTATTAACAAAGTATATATATATATATATATATATATATATATATATATATATATATATATATATTATATATATATATATATATATATATACACAATGACATGGGAATAGTATTGCTGGCAAGTGTATTAGTCCCAGGTTTCTAAGTGTCGTGAACATAGAGGACTTACAGTTATTTAGAAGGGATAAATCATAACTGCAGTGTAAATATGTTATATCAAATGACTCCATTGATAGTTTCAGCTACTAAAGTGTAAAATGTGAAGACAGAAAGTCTGCTGTATGCGTATTTGCACATTCCAGTGTGAGAAGATAAGAGTGTCACCTATGGCAGCTTCAAAGAGCTCTTGCTGTGAGATATATCCTGACACAAGTTAGTTTTTGGACTCCTGAATAGACTTTGTGGGGCCGGTCACAGCTGGACATCCTTGCAGCCCAATGCAGCATTTTGAAGGCCAATACAGGTATATAGAAATATGAGCTTCAAAGGAAAATGTCTTTGGGTGCCACTCCATACTGAGAAGCAGAAATCACACCAGGGTTGTGAATGACAGGTACAGGTGGTATCCAGTAACAGCTAAAATCACATATCTTTGGAAAAGGAAGGTATGTCAAATTGTCAACATTTCATCATGTTTGGTATGAAAAGATGGACAAAGTCATAAGGGATTTATTATTAATAAAATTGGGTCTGTGTGACGCTCCACAGAAAAGTTAGGTCACATAGTAGAATTGGGTGTTAAATCAGGCAACATGGAAATGGTGAAGAAAGTATCATAGACGCAACCCCTGGGGGCAGAGACGGGTGTGGAAGTGTCTTTAAAAAACTGATACCAGTTACAACAAATTTTCAGTTTTTGGGAAATCAATTCACATTGATAAGCTGTCCATATTCCTTGCCAATTTCCCATGGCACAAAGTATGACATTCATGTGAGGAACACTCTGAATCTTATCCTTTTAATTTTAAACTGTTTTGCTTGTGTATGTCAATCAATTGTTTATTTATTATTTTTTTTTAGATACGTATAAAAATAGTCAGGTTCTGGGCGCTTGTAAAGGAAAGATATATCAATTTAATATGGATAGGTCCACAATGCGCTCCGGCCGGAACGAGACAGCTTAGATGTGTTAAACAATTAACATGCATCAATTGACACTGCCGAAAACAATGATAATGGTAAAAAACACTATAAACTCAGTGTGATTGAAAATATGGTTAGAGTGCACTTGCAAGCTACTAAAATATGAAATGACAATTGGTATGAACCGCAAAAAGGGAATGTAAGGAAATATAATGTCCAGAGTTGTAAAATAAAAATGTTGGTGATGATGAAAAATGCAAGCAAAAATGAAATTGGTAGCCGTTACTCACATGAAGCAGGGATGTCTGGCTGTCTATAATGCAGACAGGCACTTAGTAGCGGTCCCAGAGTCTGTGCTGATGAGGTTAGATATAACGTTGATTTCAATGATAAAAAGCACCCAGCAGAATGCCAATTATTAAAACAAGAATGAGGAAGAAAGTTCTTCTAGTTCCTAAAGGGAAATCCTCTCCTTGTTGAAAGAAAAAATGATCCCGCTCAAATAGCGTGTGCACGCTGCGGGATATCTTCGTGTTGAGATTAAATGTATGGATATCAAAATGCCTCCAATAATGGACAGGTACCCAGCAGAATATAGGTGGTGATGATCCAAATGTAGTCCTCCTAATCCCCAACGTAGTCTCTCTCTTTCTCATAAAGTTGAGGCTAAACAGGGGAAGCGGTAGTGCCGCTACGGATGAGCGCATACACGCTACAGGCTGGTCTCCGATGTGGATGTCTGTATATGGTAATGTAAGATGCTAGCATGCTAGTAAGTTGAATAAAACTGAGTTGAGGGACAGTCTCCAACGCGTTTCGCCCGGTGGCAATGGCCAGTGGGCTTCCTCAGGGATAGTAATGTCCAACTGGTCTTCCTAGCCAGTTTTTAAACTGGCTAGGAAGACTATTAATCATAAGGGAACAAAGCCCATCACCAACTTCCACTCTCATACAACAGGTGACTCCTTTCAGATCAAAACCAAAATCACCTGTGATACTATGGGTGTGGTTTATCTGTTGGAGTGCCCGTGTGGACTACAATATGTAGGGCGTACTATCCGGAAACTTCATGTTAGAATTTCAGAGCACCTTCGCAACATCACCAATCAGTTAGATAATCATATCGTATCATCTCATTTTCTTAAACATCATAACCACGACCACACTAAACTTCAGTTTTTAGGAATATGTAAAGTTCATAAACCTTGGAGAGGTGGAGATTTCATTTCCCTCATTTCAAAAGAAGAGGCGAGATGGATTTTTAATCTTAAAACCCTGATCCCAAAAGGATTGAATGTGGATTTTGACCTGGGTTATTTTCTCCACTCATAATGTATCCACTATATTTATCCTTATACACATTGATACAATGGGAATAATATGCTAGCTATACCATATTCCCACTTTATTTTTATACTTCTACTTTTTTTTTTTTTTTATTTATTTATTTATTTATTTTTTATTTCATTTATTTATTTATTTTTATAATTTTTTTTTATTATTTTTTTTATTATTATTATTATTATTTTATTATTATTATTTTTATATATATATATTTTTTTTTTTATTATTATTATTTTATTTTTTATTTTATTTTTATATTTTTATTTTTTATTTTTAATTTTACTTATTTATTTATTTTTTTTAATTTGTTTTTTTTTTTTTTCTTATTATTATTATTTTTTTTTTTTTATTATTTTTTTTATATATATTTTTTTTTTTTTTTTTTTATATATATTTTTTTTTTTTTTTTATTTTTTATTTTTTATTTTTTTTTTATTTTTATTTTTATTTTTATTTTTATTTATTTTTATTTATTTTTGTTCATTTCATATATATACCATGTACATCACCAATTAATATTTATGCAACCAGATCTATTTATATATATTTTTCTATATATGTTCAAACATGCTCTTTTTTGTTTTGCAACTAGTGCACTATCGTTTTCTTTTGTTTTCTTCCATCATGCCTGTTGGATTGTTGTGCAATCACCAGTACTCAGATTTATTCACTAATTACTTAATTACTCCATTGCCTCTTGGCTGATTGGCACATCCGGATCTCTTTAAAAACTGGCTAGGAAGACCAGTTGGACATTACTATCCCTGAGGAAGCCCACTGGCCATTGCCACCGGGCGAAACGCGTTGGAGACTGTCCCTCAACTCAGTTTTATTCAACTTACTAGCATGCTAGCATCTTACATTACCATATACAGACATCCACATCGGAGACCAGCCTGTAGCGTGTATGCGCTCATCCGTAGCGGCACTACCGCTTCCCCTGTTTAGCCTCAACTTTATGAGAAAGAGAGAGACTACGTTGGGGATTAGGAGGACTACATTTGGATCATCACCACCTATATTCTGCTGGGTACCTGTCCATTATTGGAGGCATTTTGATATCCATACATTTAATCTCAACACGAAGATATCCCGCAGCGTGCACACGCTATTTGAGCGGGATCATTTTTTCTTTCAACAAGGAGAGGATTTCCCTTTAGGAACTAGAAGAACTTTCTTCCTCATTCTTGTTTTAATAATTGGCATTCTGCTGGGTGCTTTTTATCATTGAAATCAACGTTATATCTAACCTCATCAGCACAGACTCTGGGACCGCTACTAAGTGCCTGTCTGCATTATAGACAGCCAGACATCCCTGCTTCATGTGAGTAACGGCTACCAATTTCATTTTTGCTTGCATTTTTCATCATCACCAACATTTTTATTTTACAACTCTGGACATTATATTTCCTTACATTCCCTTTTTGCGGTTCATACCAATTGTCATTTCATATTTTAGTAGCTTGCAAGTGCACTCTAACCATATTTTCAATCACACTGAGTTTATAGTGTTTTTTACCATTATCATTGTTTTCGGCAGTGTCAATTGATGCATGTTAATTGTTTAACACATCTAAGCTGTCTCGTTCCGGCCGGAGCGTATTGTGGACCTATCCATATTAAATTGATATATCTTTCCTTTACAAGCGCCCAGAACCTGACTATTTTTATACGTATCTAACATTGTTGGGAGTTTAGGGGTCCCCCACACACTCTCAGGTTCGCATTTGGCTGCTTCATATATTTGGAGGAAGCGCAGCCTATCCCTCTTTTTCAACCATTCTGTTATACCCCTAGATTAAGGCTAGCAGCATCCTCCATCCACATTTGTAGGAATGATACATATCATTAGGAATAATAGGCTTGTTAGGGTGGACGATATCTTTTCGAGACAAGAGAGGGTACTAACACCACAAGTCGAGGATGATAATTTTTGTTCCTATTATATCAGATATGAGAAACTTCGCACTTTAGAAACTAAGTATTGGTGGGAATCCACCACCCTCACTAAATACATAGAACACAATATCATTCCCAGAGGCCTTAGAATTAAAAAGGCCCCCACTTTTATCCCAGAGGATAAGGATTTCCTAAACAAATGGAACAGTATATTGGATACATGTTCTCACTCATTGATGAGTCTCATCATTGAAAATAGAACTTCGTCCCTCCTCAAGATTGATGAGGAACTGAACCTCATACGGGAAAAACTTAAACCCATAGAACATCTGGAAGATTTTAAAAATCTAGAAAGTTTGACCTCGACTAAAATCCAAAGCATCGAAGAGGATATTATTGCCCTAAAAAGAAAGAAATTTCAGAGGGATCTCAAAGATCTAGAATATGGTTATCATGTATTACCAACAAATAGAGAATCACATTCTCACATATATGCACAATCTCAAAACAAGAAACTAGTTGCAACACCTAATATACATGGCAGATCCAATCATACACCAAAGAAGAGATCTCACCGATTGAATGTATCTAGATCTCCTCTTATTAGGAATCCACCTAAATATAGAGCCTACAATAGGGTCTATAAACCATTAGACCAACGGAATTTAGGACCACCTCTAGGCACTCCTAGGACCAAACAGGATAGACAGGATATAGCTGCCAAGGAAGGCTTCAAGAGTGGCATTAAGGAAGCGCGGCACCTTTTATCCAAGGACCAGTCAACATTGTTAGACAAACTTAAACACATCGATCCACATCAGGGAGAAATTGAACCTGAAGAACCTGATGCAGATGATTTCATTGAGCATTTTTTAGAACTAGCCCAAGGAATCCAGGATACACCTCCAAGTCCAAAAAGCATCAGAAAGAGAAAGGAAAGATCATCATCACGAGAGGAAAACGAGGAGGATCTAAGGTCAGTAGAGAGAGAAGGAGCAAGGCCCAAAACCAAAATACAGAAAAATCCACGGAATGCAATACAGAGCCCAATATAGGAGCTAGAGGTATATTTAATCTGAGTAGTCAAACACTAACCAAACCTCAAATGGATCTACTAAGTAAAGGCCTTAAATTTGCCCCCAATAGACCACTCAACAAGTTTGAGACTTATATAGACTTGCATAAATTCATCAGAAATCTCACACTAAAGAAGTTTTTCCTTGCCCATCCATCTGTTTCAGGAACTAATCTGTCTAACAAAGATGACATTTCCACTTTATATCATCACACTCAACTAAAACCTAAGTCTACCTTCTTTCCCACACACTGCAAGGGTCCATATTTAGAGACCTTCCAGAAGTTAGTGGAGAATGATCTTGACAAACTCAACATTCAGCCAAGGAACAGAATTTACAATATCACCAAACCGGAAAGAGGAGCTCTAAAAGATCTACAATCCAACAAAAATCTAGTTATCAAACCAGCAGATAAGGGGGGTGGAATTACCCTCCTGGATCAATCTTCATATCTTTTGGAGATAGAGAGCCAGCTAAACGATACCTCCACTTATAGAAAATTATTGGGGGATCCCACTCAGAAGTATAAAGCAGAACTCACTGTACTTCTCAATAGAGCTCTCCAACAAGGTATTTTGACCAAAGCAGAACATCAGTTTCTAAGCACTCAACATCCACGACTACCGGTTATATACTGTATACCCAAAATCCACAAATCCATCACTCACCCACCTGGCCGACCAATCATATCTGGGATTGATTCACTTACTACACACCTCTCTAGTTACATTGACACTTTTTTACAACCCGCAGTTATCACACAGAGGAGTTACCTCCGTGATACTGGTCATGTCTTACAGATTTTACAAAATATAATTTGGCAAACTGGATATTTACTTATGACATGTGACGTCTGTTCACTCTATACCATCATTGACCATGAGACAGGCTGTGAGCATGTCCAGCATATTCTCACAACAGAAACAAGTATCCCGACTGATCAGATACAGTTTATCATGCAAGCTATTGAATTTACATTACATCACAACTATTTTTGGTTCAATGGAGGATACTATGAGCAGGTTCGTGGGACTGCGATGGGCGCGAAGTTCGCGCCCAGTTACGCGAACCTGTTCATGGCCCATTGGGAAAATCTTACCATTTGGCATAACAACCCATATAGTTCACACATTCTTGGATGGTACAGATACATAGACGATGTGCTATGTATATGGACCGGTAATGTGGACACACTCCAAGAATTTCTTAAATATCTAAATACGAACGATCTCAACCTCAAATTTACCGCTCAGTTTAGTGATACCAGAGTTGAGTTTTTAGATTTGGACATTTCTATCGTCGACAATTGTATACAAACTAAAACTTATCTGAAACCTGTAGATTGTAATTCGTACATCCCAGCATCTAGTGGACATTTGAAGAGATGGCTCACTAATATACCAAAAGGACAGTTCTCTCGAATCAGACGGAATTGCTCTAATCTGGCACTATATGAGGAACAATCTGAGGTTTTGAAGACTAAATTCCTTGAAAGAGAGTATAATGATGTTGAAATACATAAAGCATTCGAACAAGTTAGAGACACGGACAGAGCCACCTTACTTCCATCAAAAGTAAATAAGGACATTTCAAATCCTTTACCACCGGCCCTCATCACAAAATACAATTCCAATCATAAAGAACTTGAAAGAATTGTAAGGAAGCATTGGCACATATTACGCATGGATGAGCATCTGAAGGACATCCTTCCCGGACATCCAAGGATCATTTATAGAAAATCAGATTCGCTTAACACTAAGCTCGTCAAGTGCTGCATTCCAAAAACAACTGCAGAAAAAGGCCAACAGAGTTGGCTGGAAGAGAAAAGTGGGGGCTTTTATTATTGCAATAGGTGCCATGCTTGCAAAACTATTAATCATAAGGGAACAAAGCCCATCACCAACTTCCACTCTCATACAACAGGTGACTCCTTTCAGATCAAAACCAAAATCACCTGTGATACTATGGGTGTGGTTTATCTGTTGGAGTGCCCGTGTGGACTACAATATGTAGGGCGTACTATCCGGAAACTTCATGTTAGAATTTCAGAGCACCTTCGCAACATCACCAATCAGTTAGATAATCATATCGTATCATCTCATTTTCTTAAACATCATAACCACGACCACACTAAACTTCAGTTTTTAGGAATATGTAAAGTTCATAAACCTTGGAGAGGTGGAGATTTCATTTCCCTCATTTCAAAAGAAGAGGCGAGATGGATTTTTAATCTTAAAACCCTGATCCCAAAAGGATTGAATGTGGATTTTGACCTGGGTTATTTTCTCCACTCATAATGTATCCACTATATTTATCCTTATACACATTGATACAATGGGAATAATATGCTAGCTATACCATATTCCCACTTTATTTTTATACTTCTACTTTTTTTTTTTTTTTTTTTTATTTATTTATTTATTTATTTTTTATTTCATTTATTTATTTATTTTTATAATTTTTTTTTTATTATTTTTTTTTATTATTATTATTATTATTTTATTATTATTATTTTTATATATATATATTTTTTTTTTTATTATTATTATTTTATTTTTTATTTTATTTTTATATTTTTATTTTTTATTTTTAATTTTACTTATTTATTTATTTTTTTTAATTTGTTTTTTTTTTTTTTTTTCTTATTATTATTTTTTTTTTTTTTTTTTTATATATATTTTTTTTTTTTTTTTTTTTTATATATATTTTTTTTTTTTTTTTTTTTTTTTTATTTTTTTTTTTTTTTTTTATTTTTATTTTTATTTTTATTTTTATTTTTATTTTTATTTATTTTTATTTATTTTTGTTCATTTCATATATATACCATGTACATCACCAATTAATATTTATGCAACCAGATCTATTTATATATATTTTTCTATATATGTTCAAACATGCTCTTTTTTGTTTTGCAACTAGTGCACTATCGTTTTCTTTTGTTTTCTTCCATCATGCCTGTTGGATTGTTGTGCAATCACCAGTACTCAGATTTATTCACTAATTACTTAATTACTCCATTGCCTCTTGGCTGATTGGCACATCCGGATCTCTTTAAAAACTGGCTAGGAAGACCAGTTGGACATTACTATCCCTGAGGAAGCCCACTGGCCATTGCCACCGGGCGAAACGCGTTGGACCCTGTCCCTCAACTCAGTTTTATTCAACTTACTAGCATGCTAGCATCTTACATTACCATATACAGACATCCACATCGGAGACCAGCCTGTAGCGTGTATGCGCTCATCCGTAGCGGCACTACCGCTTCCCCTGTTTAGCCTCAACTTTATGAGAAAGAGAGAGACTACGTTGGGGATTAGGAGGACTACATTTGGATCATCACCACCTATATTCTGCTGGGTACCTGTCCATTATTGGAGGCATTTTGATATCCATACATTTAATCTCAACACGAAGATATCCCGCAGCGTGCACACGCTATTTGAGCGGGATCATTTTTTCTTTCAACAAGGAGAGGATTTCCCTTTAGGAACTAGAAGAACTTTCTTCCTCATTCTTGTTTTAATAATTGGCATTCTGCTGGGTGCTTTTTATCATTGAAATCAACGTTATATCTAACCTCATCAGCACAGACTCTGGGACCGCCACTAAGTGCCTGTCTGCATTATAGACAGCCAGACATCCCTGCTTCATGTGAGTAACGGCTACCAATTTCATTTTTGCTTGCATTTTTCATCATCACCAACATTTTTATTTTACAACTCTGGACATTATATTTCCTTACATTCCCTTTTTGCGGTTCATACCAATTGTCATTTCATATTTTAGTAGCTTGCAAGTGCACTCTAACCATATTTTCAATCACACTGAGTTTATAGTGTTTTTTACCATTATCATTGTTTTCGGCAGTGTCAATTGATGCATGTTAATTGTTTAACACATCTAAGCTGTCTCGTTCCGGCCGGAGCGTATTGTGGACCTATCCATATTAAATTGATATATCTTTCCTTTACAAGCGCCCAGAACCTGACTATTTTTATACGTATCTAACATTGTTGGGAGTTTAGGGGTCCCCCACACACTCTCAGGTTCGCATTTGGCTGCTTCATATATTTGGAGGAAGCGCAGCCTATCCCTCTTTTTCAACCATTATTTTTTTTTAGATCTGTATGCCCTGTACTTTTGTATATTAAATCTATAATTTAATATGTGGCGTCCTTGATACTCTAACGAATCCATTAGCCTGTTAAGAAGACAATAGCTAGGCCAAGTTAACCCTTTGAATTCCAGTGTGTGATTTGTTGATACATTAGATTAACAAGCTATGTGTGCTTGCACTTACATTTATGTAACAGTCTGGAGGTGTGAAGAGTTAACCCTTTGCTTGCTGGTGTGGGTCTTGCTAGTCTGTGAGCAGCTAGAAGCCTTGAGTGCCAGTGTGGGAGAGTATATTGGGGTCCTATTGCCCTATTTTGTAGGTGGTGGCAAACCTGAAGTGTGTGAGGTGTGAGCGCTGTTTGGGGTGATTCAGTAGCTCTATAACCTGTGTGAAAGGTAAAGAGAGACTGCGGGCTGGAATCGTGTGACCTTATACAGCAAATCACCCCAAAGTCACGGCAGCTGGAAGCATGTTCGTGACACTAACCTTCATGTTTTAAAACCCCAGGGAGAGTGTTTATATTTGGGAAATGCTTCCCAGAGAAATGTTCAGCTCTAAGGAAAAGCTGGTAATGGTCCCTGTGATGTAAATGGAGAAGAGAAAAGTGGGCTACATCTGCAAGGGCCAGTCCGTGTCTTTTGTTCTGCTGCCAGACTGATTAATGCTGGCACCTGTGAGCGGTGTTTAAAGATCTGCACTGGCAGTAGATTCAGGCTGTCACTGCCAGAGGAAAGGGACTGTAGAGTCTCTATGAGAGGAAGCCTGATCTTTGCTGTGAGAAAACCATGCTGTAATTTTTTATGTTTTGTATTAGTTTGGTAGTCAGGAGTGATTTGTATTTAGTTAGTGCCAGTCAGGCAAGGTATCTATTTTGACATTTTTTTTATTTTCTTGCTTAATAAAACTGACTGAGGCCAGTTTCACCCAAAACCTTGCCTTTCTGTGATCTCTTGGCTGCTACACACTACCAATTACCCAGGAGATGACACTTATTCCCTAGCCACAATGTGATGGAAAATGCGAGCATATAGATCTGAGCATATTGAGAGCAGCAACAGCCTTGCAAAACCTGTAGGAAAGCAGTTGTGCTTAGAAAGCAAAATTGCAGGAGTGATACTCTGCAGAGACCTTTTCTTAGTGTGACACCTTTTTTAACACCATACATTCAAAAGCAATTCCATGTGGTGTTTGGCCTGCAAAGTTGTGGAAGCTATTACAGTTTAAAGGGGCAGACCCTCCAGTGTTGAAAATATGAAGGACATGTTTAAGGCCTTGCCACAGGCTTCAGCGGCCCAGAAGAAAGCTACCAGGGTGAGAGATTGGCCATCAAGGAAACCACAGGCAACAACAGGAGGCTACCAGGGTGCAGCAGTTGGCCTTCAAGACAACAGCATCATGAATCCTTAGCTCAGGTGGTACAACAGATGGTAGGAGTGACTAAAAGTGTGTCCTCCAGCTCAGTGGCTAGCTCTAGTACCATACAAGCTAGTCAATTTCTTCAAAAAATGACTATGGCTGATTATGTGGACGTGTATCTGACCACCTTTGAAAGAACTGCAGAGTGTGAAAGTTGGCCTTAAGAACAGAGGGCTGGCCTGTTGGCACCTTTTTCTGCCGAAGTTTAGAAATCCTACTTTGGTTTGAGCGCTACAGATGCTCAGGACAAGGCAAATTAAAAAACAAAAATCTTGATGCACCTGGAAGTTACACTGCCGATTCAAATGCAATGAGTGTGGAGAAGCTTTTTCACTGCAGCAACCTTATAATCTGTGACAGCGCGCTTCCATAATTCCTAGTAAGACTGTTCCATGGGAAAAGGGTGTTGGGCAGTTAAGAGGACTGAAACATGAAGAGACTGTTGGCTCTGGGCCTGGTGACTCGTTAGTGAAGCCAAGAAGGTTCCCACCACATAAAATACTAGACAATCATGTGCTGCAATGTTTTAGGTGTGGTATGCCAAGATATGTTATTGCTAATTGTCCAGTTACAGATCTCAAGATAAGTGTGCTTTGAAATTGGGGGCTGGTCTGCTCTGCTCTACTACACAAGACGCTGCAGGATATGTCCAGTACATACGTGGATCATAAATTTGCCAAAGAGCACACAGGTATAAAAAAAAATATTGATTTCATGCCACCTGTTAATAATATAGGCATTAACGATAAAACAGTTAAAAAAGTGTTTTTTTATTTAATTTTTTTCCATGATATATATAAATATTAGGATGCTGTTAATGTCTGCTGAACATAAAATACATTTTTACAGTTGCACCTAGTTGTAAACACGTGTTATAGCATGCATAGGAGGTCATCACTACTGATCAGAACAGGTAACTTTGAGATGACCAGAGTTAGATTCGGAAGTGGATGCCTGCGCTTGAGTTCGGCACTCCACTACTTTGCATTAGACGACGCAGAAGACCAGACTGTATTCACGGACATATCTACCAGTTCTGGACATGCGTAGTGTGATTTTGGGTATGAAACATTTCAAATCGGCAGATACGTGCCTTGATGAATCAGGTCCAGGAAGTTTAATTACCTTAGTGTAAGCAGGGTTAATAAACACGTCAAAATTCCAGTGAACAACTGTTGGGGTAACTTGTATACATGGTGACACCTGCCACTATGTCACTACCAAGGTGAATATTGTGACCTCTTGTGGTTTGGTGATTTGTCCCTTTCTTGGTACATAATGCTATAATAGGGAGAGTTTTTTCCCGATTGATCTCAGGTGTGAGTGGTGTAGAGCCATTTGACTGCTCTGTGGTTCGCTGGCAGTGTGTGTGTCCTGTGAACTCCTAGAGCCATTTCAGTTTACTATTACGGCTGGGGAATAGCGTATGATGAGGGTCAAAATGAGACCCCTCCCACGGGGGAAGGTGTAGCAATAGACAGAGCTGAAAGAATGTCTAACCTTGAGATAAAGAAGGAACTGTTTGCATCAGAACAGTTAAAAGACCCCACCCTAATAAAAGCTTAAGAAAATGTGAATATTATTATTGGGGAGCTCATAGAACCTTGTGATAGGCTTGTGTACCCACACATGGCCATTTGCAATGAGATTTTGTATCAAATAACAAAAAGGGGTGAGGATGTGGTTAAATAGCTGGTAGTTTCCCACATATTGGAGAACTGTATTAGACCTAGCTCATGTTCACATCACAGGAGGTGACTTAGAGCAGATAAAAACACTGAGTGGTTCTTCCAGCGGCTCTGTTGGCCAGGGGTGTATAAATAGGTGTCAGAATTTTGTTCCTCCTATCCCAAATGTTAGTATCATGCTCCCAGACCCCATTTTGGGATCCCACTAGTGCCCATGCCTATTACAGAGGTCCCATCTGACAGGATAGCCATGTACCGTGTTGGGCCCATGTTAAAATCTGCTCAGGGAAATCAGTATATCCTAGTAATAATGGATTATGTTACCCGCTATCCCGAGGCTATCCCTTGTCTCTCAACCAAGACGATACCTTGAGAGCTGATGTATGATTTCAGCAGATTAGGAATACCTATATAAATTCTGACTGACCAAGGCACACCGTTTATATCTAAACTCATGAAGGAAATGTGTAAATTGTTTAAGGTCGTTCATCAGTTTACCATCTCCAGACTGATGGGTTCTTAAAAAGGTTCAAAAAAAACCTTAAAAACCATGCTAAAAAAAAGTTGTAGATAGAGATAGGGGAAAACTGGAATTATTGATTGCCATATTTATATTGGCCATTAAATAGGTCCCTCAGTCCTCTACAGGGCTCTCTTCATTTGATTTAAGAGATACCCTAGAGGATTGCCGGATGTAGCAAGAGATGAGGGAAGGGCAAAGCACTTCTTATAAAAGTGTTATTGAATACATGTCTCAAATGCAGGACAGGAATGCTGCCATGGTGTGCATTGTCAGGGAACACATGGAAGATGCTTAACAAGCCCTACAGAAGTGATATAACAGAGTCCAGATTTTGGTTCCCACAGTAGAAACTAAGTTTTTGACTACATGGCAGGGTTTGTTTGAGATCAAGGAAAAAGTGAATGAGGTCAATTATATAGTGTATAAGCCAGGGAAATAAAAGCCTGAGCAAATTTACCATAATAATCTAATAAAACCCTGATAAAACCCTGGAAGGATAGGTTAGCCCTATTAGCTGAACCTGGCCCACCAATATCCCAACTTCCTTTAGTTCCAGAAATGAAGGTGTCAGTGGCCCAAAAGAACAAGGTTAAAGAGTTTATCATAAAAAGGGATATATTTTCAGAACTACATGACATGTTACAAAACCAGGGGTCAAGGTCAACCGAATCCTTATAAGATACCCAAAGCCCAGTGAGAGGCTATTTCCAAGGAGGCTAAAAAAAATGTTAGAACTCGAGGTTATAGAAGAGTCTAATAGTGAATGTTCCAGCCCCATAGTTCTAACCCAAAAACCAGATTACAAAATACACTTCTGTAACAATTTCCATAAGATGAACACAGTGTCCAAGTTTGATGCCTACACCATGCCCCGTGTGGATGAGCTGATAGAAAGACTAGGAACAGCTGCAACTCATGCTGGGATGTGGCATATCATGTAGGGAGTGTCCCGACTGTTGTCTTGACAACAGCCGGGTTGAGGAGGAAGTGACATCCCGGTCATCATAGAAACGGTTAGGACGCAGAGCCGCACACAGCAGTGAGTCGCAGCGACTTCAGGCACCGCCGTGGCTCATAACACTCTATCAGTATAAGGTGTTGCACTTTGGGTTACATTGGGCTCTAGCAACCTTCCAGCGTGCAATGGATAAGATTGTGAAGCCCCGCAGACAAAATGCAGCTGCCTATCTGGATGATGTCTTGATTCACATCCCGGATTGAGACTCTCACCTTGATAGGATTCAAGCAGTGTAGGACTTAATCAGAAATGCAGTGCTAATAGCCAACACAAAAAAATGTTACCTTGTGATAGAAGAAGGCAGAGGTACCATAGGCAGAGGTTTGGTTAAGCCCCAGTTGAATAAAACTGAAGTTATCCAAAAGTGGCCCCATCCTGTGAATAAAAACAGGTGAGAGCCTTTTTGTGGATCACTGGGTATTACCGGTGATTCATTCCTAATTTCACTCATGCTTTCATATAGCACACAGACACACAGGGGCATCACATGGTTGTAATTCATTTATTATTTTATTTACTTCTTAATTAGTGTATGGGAAGAAAATAAAAGAATGTCTGTTTGTTGTGGGTGGGGTGACCAAAGCCAGTTAGTTGGCCGGTAACTAGACAGAAGATGCATATCTAGACAGAGACAAGGTCGCAGGGATTTTGAATGGCTACAGGTGTTGTTATATGCTGAACAAACTGCTGTCCTTACGATTCTGACAATAAAATTGGACAGTTGATTCAGTTATCCTGGAGTGACGGGTCGTGTAAATTACAACTTAATATATATATATGTAACATCCTTTTACTAGTATCATTGAGGGGTTAGTGACTCCACCTGAATCTATACTATATTACTTAAGGTAAATACTTGAGATATAAGCACCAGGCGTCATACAAGAAACCCCTCCCTATAGTTCCCTGGTAATGCTTAATGTGATAGATTTACGCAGATAAGCAAAAAAATATGTGTTATATTATATTGTTGATTATAGCAATGGAAAGTATTGATTACACGACAGTGGTGAATATCATACATCACATCCCAGAAATTAATACTTTCAAAAATATCAACATGTAATCGATATTAACTAATCCTTTGGATCATATCATATTACTCTCTAAGTCACTCATTTATAACTAGTCAACCCTAAACACATGAAAAATTTGATTGTTACTGTACTCTTCTTTATAAACTGTAACTGAATGTCTTCAGAAAAAGAAACTTTAAGGAAAAAAGTATAAAATGTTTATTAACAAAAGTAAAAAGCTTGCTCTGTGCTAATATTATCAGTACAAATTTCAATTTGAAATTCAGCCTGTCGACAGACCGGACTTTTTACTGTTATCAGTAAAAAATTAGGTTGTATTACAGTTCACAAATGTCTTATTACAATTGCTTGACACACCATATAGGCGTTTCTTGGGTCACCAGGATCCCATATCTGCAATGGTGATTTTTATGAGAAATAATAGAATGTCTTTGTTCATAAACACTGATTAAGAACATCTGTTCTTCAAATAACTCTGCCACTACTGCTCATATCCATCTCATCAGCTCACATTCAATGATCCAATTGACATAAAAAAAATCAGATAAAAATGATACACTAAAATAAGTTAAAACAATGTAAATATTTCATGGTAAGTGGCTTCATCCAAAAATATCTTCGACACACTGTTATATATTGTAACAGAAGTACTGTGAAAATTGTTGAGGGCAGATAATGTGTATATTTGGAAGGTATGTTTCCAAACAGCGTTTGCCATAAGGGTTATGAATGGAGAGAGAAGGGCTGGTTCTAATCATAAGGTCCATTTCGGGTATTCTAACTTGCCAGCCAGTTACCGGCTAATCAGGTGTGGCACTTGTATGGTGCTGTTAAAAGTTGTGAGGATGTTTCTTCAGTATCTCACTACCTAGGAAACAGGTCATATGTCTGCTGTGAGACATGGAATTTCTGCTATTTTGTATGTGTGGGACATTAGTCCTTCCATTATGGAGAGGGTTCTCCTTATTGTATTAGAGCTGGATATACTAGGAATTTGTTTAAATTTTGTTTATTTTTGGAGCTTTTAAATAAAACAAGTAGCAGCCACTTGAACACTTTAATGTCACAGCATAGTGGTGTTCAGTATAATCCAGGGTTTCCCAAACCCAGTCCTCAGGGCTCCCTAATAGTGCAGGTTTTCTGGATCACATGTGACATAATTAGGACCACCTGTGGATCTGTTACAATGTGTCAATGAGTAATGAATACACCTGTGCTCCAGCAAGGAGATGTGGAAAACCTGCACTGTTAGGGAGCCCTGAGGACTGGGTTTGGGAAACCCTGGTATAATCAGTATATTGAATATCATTTTGCAATTTAAAATTTAATAACACTGACCAATATATCTTAAATTAATGAAAAAACTACATTAAATGAAGAAGGTTTCTACTTTCTATATTGTTGCCAATTTAGATAGCCTTTTATGAAATCCAACTACAAAGAAATTATAAACCATATAATTTAAACCTCACTTTGTGTCTTTAAAATTGCAAGATGGTGTTGAATCATTACACTATTGTAGTTCAGTTATAAAAACATCTGTAGGCAAATTACACACACTGTTACTATTGGACTGTGGGTTGGTACACTTATCTCTCACAACTGATGTTTTCCTAGTACACAGATTCTCATCCATGTGGTCTGAGGTTCCTATATATCTTATCCTCATTTTCTATCGGTTGCTATATTCTTAGTCTGTCATGATATTCTCAATTCACATACTTTATTGCTAAATTCTACTCAATGTTCCTTTTCCTCACCACTCACATGTCCCCCCCCCCTTCTTGTACTCCTCCACTCAACTGTCTCACTGTCTTCTAATAATACTCCTTCCTTTATCTTTAAAAGAATCTCAAGCTCTTTATCTCAACACATTCTTTGTGCACACTAATTTCTAATGTCAACACTTTTGTCTATATTAGTGTTAACATTATTTAAAATGACTGTTTCAACCTACATATGAAAATGATTATCATTATCACCTGTTTTTTATGATTGTATAATCATACACCTGACTGTAATCCTACAAAATCCCTGACTTTGTGCAAGTGTACCTAGAAGAATTGATGCTGTTTTGAAGACAAAGGGTGGTCTCAACAAGTATTGATTTTATTTAGATTTCTCTTTTGTTCATTCACTTTGCATTTTGTAAATTGATAAAAAATAAACTATTAACTACTTTCGAAAGCATTCTTACTCTGCAGCATTTTTTCCACACACGCCTAAAACTTGTACAGGCTTGATCTGCATGTTTGTTACACTAATTATTTTGTTTTTGGATCACATTTCTCCGACTAAAGTACCCTTTGTACCTATTTTTTTCAAATACATTTAATCAACTGACTAGTAACAAAATATGTACTATGTTTTGTTTTGAAGCCAGATAAAATGGCTCAGTAAGCCTTCTGCACTGTTCCAAATACTGAACAGCACAGATGGTATTAAAGCTTGGCAGAATTTTGCTTTGTTGACCATTAAATTGTTGAACAGTGGTCCAAGCTAGAAGTGTTTATCTCCAACCTAATTCAGGAATAGTTTAATGTATCATTTTTAAAGTTGACAACATGGATAAGTATCCCATTATTTTGTTTACAAAGCATATATTGTCCTTTATAGAAAAAGCAATAGGAAAATGTTAAATTGTAGAATGTTTTTCTTAGAAATTAGGAATTTGGATGTTTTCATTAATAATTTAAATGTAAAACTGTTGATATTGAATACAATACCTGTAGCATTCGTAACAACAATAATTTTGGGTCAAAAATGACTATCAATATGGCAACTAGTGAATACTAGTTACAATAATCATTTATAGGAAAAGGTCAAGTGACAATTAGTGACAAATAGACAATCAAAGCTCATTATGTACTAAGAGTGGGGATATGGAGCCATCCATCCCACTTACAGTAAAATGTAAGTTAGGAAAGTGATTTAGAAAATGAGCAAACCAAGTAACTACGGTACTTACAATGATATGAGTTGTAGGGAACCGAGTTGTGCCTTGTGTTAGTAAGTCCTAAACATATCTATAGCTCTCAAGTTGTGGTGAAAACATCACAGAACCCAAAGATTTTAACTAGTCACAGATACACTCTGCCTTGGATTGTAGATAAATAGATAGCAACCAGGGATGTGTTGCTGGAGTTATTGGTAGTAAGAGTAATAACAGCAATAATAGTTAGTACTTAGTAACAAATACTTAGTAACAAAGGGTGTATTAGCTGATAGGTAAAAGTGCAGACAGAGTAATGAGACCAATAGTCAGGGTTACAATGACTAGTTCAAGTTTCATGTCGCTGGTTTCCACTATCTCTCATCATTCCGGGTGTAAATGCCGCTGGTAGCTGGACACAAATTTGACATTGGCTGCTTTAACATAGGTGGTGGATAATGCATATGCCTTGCAGTAGTCATACACACCACCAGCTACAATTGTTATTCAACTGCCATCTATATCAATTGTTCCCCATACCTCTTGCCTTCTGTTTTAAGTAATTTTACGTAATTTATTTAATCATGATCCCCTCAAAGTTAAAGACTTTTTTATATATGTATATAAAAAAGTCTCTGTATTTTGCAATATGACAGCACACTTCTTTAGAATTATAAAGTAATATATCCAGACTTTTGACCTTGGTGCCATTGACCAGTCACTTCATTTGTCATTAGCCAATAAAATTAATTTGTCATTAACTCTGTAGCTGAACTGATTGTTTTGCAACACGTAAGATATTGCCTTCTACAGAACAGGAAGGTGGTGTCATGTTTAGTTATGAATTACTTGGATCCTTTTGGCCTGTTAGGATTGGTGCTACTCCTAACCGAGGCACGGTTAGGAGTAACAATGCAAATGGTCTTCGCCAGGGATCCCCGCAAGCAGATTTGGACTTCGCAGTTTCTGCAGTGAAGGTTGCGGCCCTAAGGGGGAGTACCCAACGAGACCTGGGAAAATAAAGTAGTAAGAGATACTTTGTGGAGTTGCGACAGCAGGAGATGGTAGAGCAGTAACGGAATCAGCGGAATTATAGCACAGGAATAATGACGGGTATACACTAGGTACAATAATCGGTAGGCCAAAACTCAGGAAGTACTGGATACAGGGAGCGATGGCCTGCGGAGTTTTACCACTAGAAGGTGGAGATGACACACAGGGTGCAATCGTCTGCGGACCAATATTCAGGAGGTACAGGATACAGGAAGTCACGTCCAAACAGCAACAGGTACTGACTCACACCAGAGAGAGAGAGAAGGTGCTATAGTTCATTAAGTAATGGGAAGCCAATAAGGAGAGATAAGAGGATTAAAGCCCGGGTGAATCTGCACATGCGCAGACCTCCCAGGAAGATTCCCACCATGTGAATGGGGGAGTCATGGAGAGGCAGGTAGGCGCGCCGGACCCCGGGCGGGGAACCCGAGAGAACGGCGTGTGACAGGTGGTTTTGTTAATATAAATGGTGAATAGCTATAGTTGGCAGCAGCTGACTGTATTTAGATTCCTACAATGACCAGTTCATCTTCCAGGTCTTCACCTTCCACTGTCTCTCCTCATTCCAACTATACCACAAAATGATGGCTGATAATGTATCTGCCTTACAGTAGCCACACACACTTTCCCCACCTCCAGCTACAATTGTTATTCTGCTACTTTATGTATCAATTTTCCCTCACACCATTTAGATTGTAAGCTCATTTGGGCATGATCATCTTTATGTTCTGGGTTTTTGTCAGCGTATGTAGCTTATTTGTATCATGATCCTTCTAATGTGCAACGCAGCATAGTATATCAGCGCTTTATAAATAAAGGATAATAATAACATAAGGTGTAGAATTCCAGGTATTTCTGGCACCAAATTGCTGTGCAATTTTCTGCTCATGTACTTCCTTGCATTGAATTGTTGAGTTTTTAATATATTTATTTAATAAAAAAAAGACAGCATCAAAACAATATTACTCACGTACACACTCATCAACAACTAGCAGACAGTACACTGTACACATGTGGCCAAACTGAAATGGTGAACGCATATAAATCCTAAATGGTGAATATATAATAGGGATGTATTACTACACTAGAACTTTCCAAGCGATCTCAAAATAGATTCTTGCTCCAATGTATGTTGAAAAATGTAATGTTCACTATAATTTCACTTTGATTAAAACTTATCCATAATGCACCTATTTTCAATCAAAAAGAAAACAAATTTAAGATTGGCTCAAAATATTGCTAATTTGCTATTTCTAGATTAATGTCATTCAATTTTTATTTTGTAATTGTCGATAATTGTTCTATTGTCAGATGTTTGTAACACTTTTTTTGGCTTCACGGTCATAAAAACCCCAGAGGGTTGAATTTCACATGGGGCTTGCTATATAAAGAACGCTGCTTTATAATTACAGCTCAGTCTATTTCCTTTCTATAGAGCTTATGCATCTTCCTGAATAGATATTGAAATAGCTGTATTTGCCAGTTTAAACTAGAAACAAGTGTTACAGTTTTAAAGTGAAACTTTTCAACTGAAGAAAATGTGACATTTCCATTGTGCATTTCAGGAAAGACAGCTCATTTCATGCCTCAACAGAGTGAAGACTTTTCTATTAAATTCTTAAGATCGCAGAACAGCTGATTAGTTTTACCTGTAATCCCCATGGAAATAAATACTGGGGGTTTCTTTAAAGTTGCATTGAGTCAATCAAAGACACACTTGGAGCTCATGCTGAGTTGGATGCATATGCATCCAAAAAGTAAGCTTTAATATGCTGCACATAAAATAGCATATTTAAGCTGAAATGCTGAGTCTTACCCATCTGAAGAGCTCTGCACCAGTTGCATACGCGCCAAGATTACGTCAAGCGTTCTTACACCCCACCATGTCATGAGCAGAAAAAAAGCTTTCTAATATTTTTTTGATAGTGAAAAACACATTTGTTACTGGGTTGAATTAAATAAAAAAACCTTCTATAATGCAGTTCTAATCTTCCGTCTCATGTTTGAATGAAAGTAACAAAAATTTCCTTATAGAAATACGATCACAAATGTATATAATTTAGGCATGATCAATGAAGAAAGCACCAGAGGTTAGCTTCAGAGGTCAATCCACAATCAGCTAATCGGTAGCAACTAGCTAGTGTTGGTGGCCGTCATCATCATCAGTGCTTTTTGCACGAACCCTCAGCAAGTGATACGGCTACTGAAATGCGTCTCTGCATCTCTGTGCGGATCTGCCACAACTCATGGCTACGCGAATACACCCTGTCGGGGTACTGAGGCTTGGTGCCCCCATTATCGATCTCTCATAACCTGATTTCCTATTAGCATATTTCAGTCGAATGGAGAGGATGTTAATGAAACAAGCAAGTTGTTGTAGTTTCAGAATCAGCTCTAAGGGTCTTCTCAGACTTATATCTTACAGGAAGAGCAGATAGAGAAGAGAGGTGCAAATGCACAAAACTTACTAATACTACTACAACTACTCACCGTACGGATTTGTCTGCAGTTCCCGAAGATTGAGGAATTATCTGGTCATTCCTGGTCTGGTATTTTGGGTATCCCTGACGAAAAACCCAGTAAATGTCAGGGTATCGAGGCTTGGTTCCCCTATTATCGATCTCTGATAACCTGATTTCCTTTTAGTATATATTCATTCGACTGTAGAGGAGGAAGTGAAACACAAATAAGTTGTTGTAGTTTCAGAATCAGCTCTGAGGGTCTTCTCAGACATATAAGGACAAATCTTTCTTTGCAACAGTACGTACATATAAGGAAATCTGTTTAGCTCAGCAACTATTTCTTTGCAACAATAAATACATATAAGGCAATATCCTTTGTCCAGTAATACGTAAATATATTCCAGGCCATTTGTTTTCAGTCTTGTATCCTGCAAAAGTCTGTTCCATGGGAAACACTTGTTTTTCTTCAAGGGCGTAGTTCTCATATCAGTAGTTATAGTTTTTTAAGGTATTTCACACATATATTTATACCTTTAATAACTATTCATTGTTTTATACTCTCACAACCCTTACGGTACTCAGACTGCATTTGCAAGCGTTCCCCCCATTCACATACAAGTGTCAGATCTGCATACTGATGTAGGTATACACTTTTCTGTGGGCATGCACACTATAAATTTGTATATTTTACTGTAAACAAATGGGCGAACCCCCAACTCAGCAGATAATGGGACTAAAGACACAAGTAGTGAGACACAAGCCATCTTGAAAACAATATTTTATCGCAGATTATAGTAGCAACACTAAATGTTTTTTGTTTTATGTCCAGAGAAAACTCCATGTGAAAATTGGATCAGAAAGAGGCTTTAGCTGCAGCATATTTTTGGAATATAGAATATTTGAAAGCCAAGCCTATGTAGATGTTTCAAAAGAAAAAGCGCACTTGTGGAATGCTTTTGTAAAGGTAAGAGAACCAAAAACAATTCTGCGCCAAGACACCTAAGAGGTCACAATTATTAGAAGTATCGTGAGTGACAAAGTCTCTGTGTCACTCAATGTTCATCACATATTACAAGTATTTCAGTCTGAGCAGCAAGCTAATTCAACAACACAGAAAAACAAGCAAAGTAACATTGAAATCAAATTAAGCAATCCAGCTATCAAAGGACATAGACTAGTATCTCCCCTACCCTCAGTTAGAAGATCCACAAGATGGAATATGAGCAATCCACACAAACATGTTACATGGTTCAAACAACACCACAATCCGTGTTATATTTGCAGAAGGAGAAGAAAAGACTCTCTAAACTTAATAAGTACAAATGGAGTAAAGCTGCTGATGAAGTGATGAAATCTATTAACCTAAAGAACTGGAAACCCACCAAATTATCACCACGCAAGCCTACAATTGGATTCAAATGGTTTTTACAACATTATAATTAATTCTAGATAAGATTAGATGCAAAGAGAGATTTTCAAAAATATGGTGAATATTATGATTCCAATTTTGCTCCAGTCGCACTTAAATTCAGGAACCTGATGGCTGTGGTCACTGTATGGAAACTAAAAATGAGACATCACAATGTCAAATCAGCCTATCTCTATCACAACATTATAAAGGAGTTATACATTTCACTATTTTGGTGCTCAGGAGATAAACACTTGGCTGGGGTTGCTATCAGAGACATGCAATGAACAGATTAGCTGCTTAGTCCAGACAGGTTGAATCATGAAGGACAGAGCTGAGGTTGATGAGTTAGAGAAGGTAGAATCATGAGAGACAAAGTAAAAGTTGATGGGTTGGAGAATGTACAATCAATAGGAAAGAAGCCAAAGTTGATAAACAGGCAAACAAATTAATACTTGTTGAAGCACCTGCCGAGAAATTGAATTCCAACTTTGCTAGTGCAATGATTGATAGAGGTGAGGGTCTTATAAACTATGCTTTCAGTTGAGGTCAATTAGTCCTGTTTGACTTGATCTTTAGCAAAGTATTGTTTGCAGTAAGTGAAAAAGAATGCGCCATTGACAGTGTTGACCATGCACTGCAAACTGTTGTCTATAGCTGGTATTGCAGTGGATCCTCAATGTTGATGTTGTCAGTGTTGATGGTGCTACCACCTGATGTCTGTAGCTAGTTGGTGTTTGATTCTCGCAATAGCAACAAGGGTATTCTAGAAAAGGAAAAAAGCGCCATGTTTGCAAGTTACAGAGATGTCTTTATGAATTTAAGCAGTCAGCCAGGGCATGGCACTTTCAGATGAATAAGTCTTGTCAGAGGAAGGGCTTTCACGAAGTCAAGCTGATTCATGGTTTTAGTCCAAGTGTAAAGACAAAAAATGGATATTCCTGTTTCTTTATGTAGATGATCTGATTTAAAAGAAGACAATTCACAAAGTTAATTAAAGTTTTCAACAGCCACTGTGAAACTAAGGATCTGGGAGATATGATATACTACCTGGGAATCTAGATTCACAGAGAGGAAAATGGCCACCTTCTAGTCAAACAGAGTGCTAAAATTATTGTAACCCTCAAGTGGTTTGGGATGACAGAATCTATATTATTTTTTTCACATTATATATAGTTTTACTCACTGCATAACAGGTCAAAGTGCGTAATTTTGGTAATTTAATTGGAAATTACTAAGACCACCTTCATGAATTGTGTGAAGAAACAAAGTAAGACCAACTTCCATCTTAAAGGTGTACCAGTGACTGTTACAGGCAGTGGAGGCAGCTATTTGGGGGATGACCCAATATTTAATTAATTCACTAGAAACTAGTGACATCACTGAGGTCTGAGGCACATATTATTTCAGTCCAAAAAATAGCTACTTCCATTGCGGATAGGAGAGAGGTACATTATAAAAGATATTTCTAATTTTAATAATAAAATCTTTGATAAAAGTACTTATCCATTATACCTATTTAGTCGAGATTTCTTCCCTCGAAATCCATTCTGCTATGCTCTGGGGTTCCCTGATGAAATTGGACCAGTGTCGGACTGGGGCATGAAGGGCCCACAGGGGGGCTGCAACACTAGGTGGGGGGTGTGGCCAGCCATCATAAAGGCGAGGCCAGACACTAGAAGGGGTGTGGTCAGCCCACAAAGGACAGCTAGCACCATAGTGCAGCATATAATGAATGCAGTGTGTATATAAAGAGTACACAGTCTTGACCTGCCCCTTAGATTGGGCAGAACAGTCACCAAAAATTGGGATTGTCCCACTAGAATCAGAACATTTGATACACTGTCCTACCTGTTCTTGTCACTTTCACCACCTGTGGCTCCTGGTTTCTTTAGTTGCGGCTTGTCTGGATCCTGGAATGTTGGGGTCCCTATTTGGTAAAAAAATGGATACATTTAGAAAATTCCAACCAGTCCCGGCTATAAAACAATAGGACCCTTGATTAATACTTAGGCCTTCCTTTAGCCCCAACATTAAAGTAATAGTATTCCCATTTCATAAATAAAACTATTTCCCTCCCTACAAACAGCCCCAGCAATAAATTAATAGCATTTACATATAATAAAAATACCTATTTCCCGCAACCGTCACTGACATTAAATAATAAATATTCACATTTAATAAATAGACTTCATGCTCCTCAAACTCAGCCCCACATTCAATTTATAACCCCCAAACGACCTTATCTTAAATTAATAGCCCCCACTATAAAATTAAATTGCCCCACCATCACTCCACAAATAAAATAGCACCCATTAGCCACCAACTACCACACACACACACACACACACACACACACACACACACACACACATTACATTGCTACAAACCTGCTGTGCCATCACACACACATTACTGTGCCCCTTCATCACCATGCTGTGCCCCCTTATGATCACACTTGTGCCTTCCATGCTGCTATTGGTCCCCCTTCATCACGCTGTGCATGCTGCTTTGGCCCCCCTTCACCCTGTGTCATGCTGCTTTGGTCCCCTTTCACCCTTTGCCATGCTGCTTTGGCACCCCTTCACACTGTGCCATTGTGCCTTTGCCCCCCCTTGCTTTCGTTCCTTCACTTACCTTTTCTATCAGCTTCTTTCTTTTCATCTCTTCTTCTGTCTTCTTGCCGACTCCTCTCTGAGCCGCTCCTACTGAACATGATGACGTCACGCCCCCAACATTCAGTGCGAACAGAGCAGAGAGGAGGGGCGCCGGCACCGCGATCACGTGAGTATTTTTTTTTTACTTTTTTTTTTAATGTACCCGCTCCCCCCCACCAACGAAGAGGGAAACGATCAGGGTTGAACCCCCACAAAGCATTAACAGTTGGCTGCAGCTGAGCAGTATATTGGCTTTTCCTTCTCTGGCCCATCATTAGTCCACTTCATTTAAGCAAAGTAATAACATTTCAAATTCCCAGCATAGGACAATTGGTACTGGCTTATTAATACTTTTGCTGGCTACAGAGGCGTGATGATGAGGAGAAGTTTATAGGGTAGGTATGAGCCCAACAGTATGCTTAGCAGTGGCCAGCTCTGCATATCTGGTCCTTCTTTATGGAGATCAGAATTCATCAGGGCCTTCACATCACAGAGGAAGAAGTGCCCAGCGGAAGGACCCCCATTAATCAAGTACACAGTTTTTTTTTCTTAAGGCAGTTTCTTAAGGAATTTTTTTTAAAAATGTAGAATTGCCAAATAAATGTCACCAATTTGTATGATTAGTTTAAACATATCTTTTTTTACTATTTTTTTTACTGCATGATCTATATACAAGTTTTAATTACTGAAAAGCTATTAAATCAGACTATTGAGCATAGAAGCACAGTTTGCCCAATGTTTTGCAATGCATCAATTTCAACTATGCCTTTATCACAGGCAGGAATGTGTCTGCCTTTGTTTTATTGTGTCTGTAAACAAACAACGTCAGCATTTCTGCAAAGCTAATCCTTAGAGACATCAAAATACATGAAAACAAAGCCCTCTTTCCTTGCCAGAATAGCATTGTAGTCCTGGACAGCCCTGAGATATAATACTCAAAAATGTTTCTGAAGAATGGAAGCATATATCTTTACCTGCATTGTTAATAAACTTCATTGGGACCTAAGCGATAAATCAATTCCGAACCATCAACACAATTACACAGGATAATTGTCACAAAACTGAAACACTGGATCATTGATGGAGATAACAAATAGTTACCAGCATTTTATATAGACAGGAAAGGAAAAAAGTATGCTAGCCTTACTAGAGATGAGTGTTTCAGGTTAACTTGACACCTCCAAGTTGTATATATCTGAGCTGAATCTTGTGTGATGTTTGGAATCTTGTGAGCTATTGTCTCTGGACTATTTGTATATACCACTCATGACAGTAGTCATTTTGGGCCTCATTTAGTAGACCTGTTCTGCATTGTGCCCTACACAGTACTCATGAGTGAACAGACCACTCACAATGCTTCATAAGGGATATCAACATACCTGCACTCTAAAGCAGGTCAGGAAGACAAAACCTGGCTTGGCTGCACCACTGACCCCACACTGCTGCTCACAGCAATCACATCACTTTCTGCACCTCACTGGGTTTCAGAGCCACCCTCTTGGATCTCAGGTTCTGTCTCTTAAATGTATCACACATTAAACTCCTGAAATATACCACTTGGCACTTGCCCTCACATTCACTTGTCACACTGCCACTGTCCCTATGCCTAGTACCTTCTATATAGGAAGGGTGCCAGGTAGAAAGATCTCTAGCACCAAAGCAGGAGTTCAAATCCAGATATATTGGTTTACACTCAAATAAGAGAGAGCAATCATTCTTGATGATTTAACCTGATACCTAGTTCGGCCTGACTGGTCACTCAAGTAGACAGTAGGGCAAGAATGTTTTTTAATTTTGTGGTGCAATACTAGTTAAGTTAGATGAGGGGTTCGAGATGGTGCATCCTTTGCAGAAGGATGCATGGCCATTTTCACTTCGAAAGAGGATCTTTGCAAAAGCTCTGAACTCATAGAGATCAGGGGGTAAATGTATCAAGCTGAGAGTTTTCCGGTGGGTTTGAAAAGTGGAGATGTTGCCTATAGCAACCAATCAGATTCTAGCTATCATTTTGTAGAATATACTAAATAAATTATAGCTAGAATATGATTGGTTTTTCAAACCCGCCGGAAAACTCTCAGCTTGATACATTTACCCCCAGATCTTGTCCTATTATTTTAATTAGACACATTTTGCATCTCTCAGTAGCAATCTATGGTAAAGTGCACTTTGTGCAATGTTAAAAACAGTTTCAAGCACCCGAAAGGGCCACTTATAATAAAGACAGTCCCGAAATTGAAGCATAAATATACTGTATTTTACATGTATACACATAGAATCTTCTTTGCTATAGCCTAAGTAAATACAATACCAAAAGCTGTCTCTTCTGACATTTACTTAACAACCTAGTTACTCATTACATGGATGATAATATATAACGCAAAAACAATCACCTAACAGTACAGTCATAATCATGTGCAGATGCAACTTACTTGACATCACAAGCTTTTGTCAGCTAGTGCTGATAAACTGCATACTGTCGATGCCTCTTCTTCTTTGCACAAAACCTCTCTTACCGTTTAAGACTTAACACTGTAACCCATACATAAATAAAGACACTGACAAGCATTTGAATTTGGCAAAATAGGTCACAGTTTATTCAATTAAATATAAAGATGGTGGCAGCAAAAGCAAATTGCGAGTCAGCTAAAAACTAATAGCAAAACCAAACAGTGTATGACCACAGGCACTAGCCACTGGTTCCAGGACAAACTCCTTTATGATCAGCCGGTTCTAAATCTGCCATCATAGTGACTACTCCCCCTCTGAGCTCACAATGATGTGACCACCCAAAACAGGTCAAGGGTTCCCCCACTCAAAGGGACCAAAGCCAAGGTGCTTCGAAGGGGGCAGTGACATGCGGCCAATCAACAATAGCATCGTGTGAATGTCTTGCTAACTGCAAATACTTTCCTGCCAACTGTGCCTCTTTTTGGGAAAAAGAATATGGTTAATACATCATACGTAAAGGCAGGTAGATAGGGAGGGAATTTGTGCAGAAAAAGAGATGTAGCCACTACTGGGGGAAGAATATATAGGCCAGCTATGGACCTACCCCATATTTACAATTGTAAGGAAGATGTCAGCAAACTTAACCCCTAATTGGTTAGTAAATGACTCATGCACAGACATATGCATTTACGTGCATTTGGCTTATGACTACTCTTGTCATTAATGCTCTCTATAAGGAGACAATGAATTGAAAAATACTTTCATTAAGGCATAAGCAATAGTATCACTGTAGGAATGAAGGTGCTTGTTGTCCTTAATCCTTCAGCTTTTCATCCATCTTTTCATGTTTAAAATTGGGCTACTTTTCTAATTTTTTTCTAACTTATACTGGTGATATAATACTTAACAGCTTATATTTCTCTGTGTTACCAAGAAAGAATATTTCATATACATATCTTATTTATGAGTCTTGGCTTAATTATGTCTATATTTAGCTACTAGCACAGAACAATTTCTATGAGACTGGAGAAAAATAGAGTGCGTGCTGTCGATAGAACTAAAATCTTTTTTAGTTCATTGTCCCCTTACGCAGAGAGTTAATCAGCATTAGTTGAGAAAAGCTTGTGATGTCAAGTACTATGTTTTTCCATATGATTTGATTTTAAAGGGTAAACATGAGATGTTTCATTTCATTTGTATTTTGAATTTATGTCCAAATGTAATTACAGTTAACAAGCAACTTTTGCAATAATTGATAAAGACGATATCCTTTCTTGTGTATATCACTTTTTGATACATTATTATATTGTGTACAAATAGGATAATATGATTTTAGCATTTACTACTAACACTGTCAAGCTATATCTCTACACTATCTCAACATTTCCCCTACGCTATTGTAAGGCGTAAGTATACACACTTGTTGCTCCTGCCTTTTTTTCTGAAAGGTTGTCAGCTCCTTTCTAATCATTGTTTATAAATATTAAAACCCTCTTAATTAATGTTATACACCTGTACATACAATCCTGCTACTCAAAAAGAAACTGCAAATGTATCTACCACGTCACTGAAAGAAAGATGGACACTAGCCAAAAACATATTAATTAATTACTAATATTCCAAAAGGATTTAATAACCTGACATTAAGTTGCAATTACAAAAGTGCAAAAATTCAATCCCACACGATCCCTAGAAGCCCAAATCACAGTAATACCTAAAGATGGCAAGGACCCCTTTCTGTGCACGAGTTATCTGCCAATTTCCCTACTTAACATGGACATTAAACTATATGCAAAACTTATAGCTAACCGTTTGAAGCCTATCTTGGAATAGTCCACTCTGACCAAGTGGGATTCATTCCTGGTCATGAAGAAGAGATAACACAATTAAGATTATCGATCTGGTCCATTCGGCAGTGAGCTCTAATACACCCTCTATGTTGTTATCCACGGATGCCGAAAAAGCCTTTGACCGGATTGACTGGTCATTTCTCGGCTGCATGTTATCCCATATGGGCCTAGGACACACTGCCCTTCATCGGATTTTAGCTCTCTACCGTACGGCTCGTATAAAAATTAACAGGTCTCTCTCGGATCCAGTCTTGATAGGAAATGGCACCAGACAGGGGTGTCCACTCTCCCCATTGATTTTTGTACTTTGTATTGAAGCCCTGGCTAGGGTCATTAGAGCCAACCTTGACATTTCAGTAGTGGTAATGGGTAAGGTGGAATATAAATTAGCGCTTTTTTCAGATGATCTCCTAGGCGTGGTTACCAACCCAATCATTTCAATTCCCAATCTGGTTAAAGAATTCCAACGATTTGGTTCTCTATCCAATTTCAAAATAAATTTTTCAAAATTGGTGGCTTTGAATTTATATTTAGCTCCTCGTGTGGTTGAAGGTCTCCAGCAGGCTTTTGCATTCCAATGGCACCGATCACATACTAATTATCTGGGTGTACTTATTTCTAAAGCTCTGACGCAATTGTTCGACCTTAACTTTAGTCCTCTCATGGCTAACCTTCGCAAGGATCTGGGAGAGTGGCAGAACAAGGTCTTTTCCTGGATAGGTTGTATCAATATTATTAAAATGAACATTCTCCCACATATCCTTTATCTCCTCCAGACTCTTCCAATTCACATACCCAATAAATGGTTTCATGACCTACAGAAATTGCTGAGAGACTTTGTTTGGAGGGGAAAGAGGCCCCATTTCAAGCATGACATTTTATATTGACGTAGACATATAGGTGAACTCCAACTTCCACACTTCCCCTCATACCATAACACGGTGATGTTGGGAAGGATCCTGGAGTGGTCAAACGCTAATAGTGAGAAGCAGTGGATTGTTATTGAAGGATCATACCTTCCTTCCTCACCTCTATTTACTCCATGGCTAAGCAAACTACCTATCATCAGACATCCCATAATTGGTCCTACCATTTTAGTATGGTCCAGGCTTAGGATCCTTCCACACCTCTCCTCTATTATTTCACCACTGACCCCCTTATTTGTTAATCCTCTTTTCCTCCGGGCGTACAAACTGGCCCCTTTAAGACATGGGTGCGTGCTGGGATTACACGTGTCGGCCAGCTGACAAATTCCACAGGTGTGTCCTCCCAGGCCAAGTGGGAGCTTCTGGGATTGGAGATTTGGAGATACCTCCAGATCAAGCACTTCCCGACCTCGGGATTACCTCGTAATGATATAACTAGAGCCCTCACAGCGTTTAAAACGTGGTGTCTAACAGATGGCTCTCTTCCCCACCTGCTCTCCAACATCTACAAACTACTTATAGAAAACCTTTTTAGCGTGTCTCTATAATTACAAGGTTCTAAAAAGATGGTATAGGTGCCCAGCCCAAGTAGCAAACTTTTGCCAGGGTGATTCTGACTCCTGTTGGAGATGCCAGAATGCCCGGGGCACTACTATGCATATCTGGTGGGATTGTGAGACACTCAGACCTTTCTGGTCCACGGTCATGGAGGTCTCAGCTGAAATATTAGAAGATGTGGTTCCTGATAGTCTTCTGGCTTCTCAACAAGATCGACGTCCCAATTTCCAGGTTTAAAAAAAAACATTTTACGTTATCTGATTTCGGCTGCGAAAGCAGTGATTCCAACCCATTGGAGATCTTCTAACCCCCCAACCGTCCGGGAGTGTTTCCAGAGCTTGGAGTTTTATAGAGTTATGGATGAGCTTTTACTCTCATCTGCTGATATATTTACTGAATATTACTCCATTTGGAGCCCATGGCTTGAAGTCCAGGACTCCGATAAATTTAATCATTTAAACAAACCAGCTCTCTCACCTATTATTATTATTATTATTATTATTAATTTTTATTTATAGGGCGCCACAAAGTATCCGTAGCGCCGTACAAGGACAAACAATGGCACAGTACAAGGTGAAACAGCACAGTACAAGTAACAGTAAGCACTATAACTCTGGGGGCTCAGGCACAGCATTAAAGAGAGGGAGGGAGGGAGGGGAAAAGTGAGTATAGGCAGGTAACTATGGCCCAAGAGGGTGGGCACGGATGACAGGTTGAGAGTCACTGAGGGGAGCGGAGAGAAGCGAGAGGAGACAGAGGGCAGAGGGACTGAGAGGAGGTGAGCTGAGTAGTTGGAGAGCGCAGTTAAAAGTGATGGAAACAGAAGGTAGGAGAGCCCTGCTCAAAGGAGCGAACAATCTAAAGGGACTTGCTAGGACTTGAATTGTTTATTTACACAATCTGTACTAGGAAACATTGCCCCCACCCTTACCTTCCATTCCTTTATCCCTGTCTCTGCCTTTTTCTCTTTTCCTTCTTCTTCTATTATAACATTTATTTGAATGTGTTATTATGGCATTTTGTATCAATGAGGTGGTTTTGTTACCCACTTATCTGTTCTCGTGAATCTCTGTTGAAACTGCCTTAAAAACTTCAATAAAGATAAAATAAAAAAATAAAAAATTCAATCCCACACACAAATGCTCTTTTGTGATGTCACATGCCTACTTGTGTGCAAATGCACCTGGGTTTATGGGGAATCGCATGGATCTGTGGGCCAAGAAGACAGTGTCTGTAAGGAAGTTAAAACTTGCATAGTCCAATAGGAAGAGTTGGGTGAATCGATGGTTGTTCCTTGCTGGGTAATGATTAGGCATATCATTAAGTTTGTTTTGTGGCACAAAATTGTTAACATGAGTTTAACTGGACAAGGTACATAGTTTTTCTCCATGCAAGAGGACTTGATTATTCTAGTGCCCTGAAGTGCCAGAAATTGGGACTCATTCTGTATGTTTAATGGGACACACTTTACACCTTTCAGTTCTACTTTGGGGAAAAGTGCATTTCCATGTGTACTTTGAGCAATACAATAAAAATCTTCATACGCACAAAAACGACACTTGAAATAAAAGAAGCACAGAGGTTCCCTCCTCTCATGTTGAATTTAAGACATAAAAACCTTATTCATTCTGATAATAAATTTTAGTTGATAGAATAATTGTTCTTGGTCCACACATGAAACAATTTTGGGCAGATGTGGTCAAAACACAGAAATTGCATGACCTCAGTTGAGTTTAATTATTCATAAATAATGTATCATGTGTTGGTGTATAATGCTTCACAAATGTCACAGATGCCTACATTACCCATGTTCTGTCTGTTCTAATCTAACGAGGGTAAAATGAAATAAGATCAATCATTTAGAGAAGAATATATAATATGTTCCATAGACAAAAGACCTTACGGTTTAACATGTCCGATTAAGGTTTCTTACACTTATACACAATTTAAAATTTAAGAAAACGATTGAAACTCTTCCACTCAAGCTCCAAAAGCGATGAAGGCAGAAACCTTAATGGACTTGTTCCTTGCACAATACATACATGGTTTGCCATCACATCCTGTGCTTAGCTGCAGATTCAGCACTATCATGGAGTGAGATTGCTGTCACTCACAGAATAGCGCAGATGCTAATTCACAGATTTGTCTATTCACTGGAATACTCAGATAGTCCCCACTACCTTCCCCCTTAGTCCTGAGTTATGGATGGTAATTTATAGATGTGTATATGCAGATTTAAGCTACATTCTAGAGTCTGGTTTGTGAATGTACCAAGAGTTGGCTTACCAGAACCCCATACTGAGGATTTAGTATTTACTATCACTTAACTGAAGTTTGAGCAACAGTACTCTCCTTTGTTAACTGAGGATTTAGTAAATCAGCTGGCTACTTCTGCAATAAGACCTTATCCTGTGAATGACCTTTCATTTTTACCAGAGCTGGACTAGTTTTGGTTTCTTCATTTTCTCTGAGCAATTATAACATCTGTGTCTACATTTATATGCTGATTTGAGCACTCACTGCACATTTAACAAATTTTATTATTGTTGGCAATCCATTTGCATGAAGGTTTTACTTTATTAATAAATACATCTGATATGCATTATTATTTCATTAAAATATACTAGTTTTTATTTTACTTTTGCTGTGGGAACATATTCTGATTTTATGTATATATCCCTTGCCGCTTTGTTCTAGCGCTCTCCGTGCGTTCGGTTTATACTACTGAGCAGTTTACCTCAAAATATTTTATTAGTAAAGTCATGTTGGCTCTATGTATCCTTCAATTGTTAAAAGTCAATGTAGGCATTATAAGGGAATATAATGGCAAACATTTCTCACTGAAAACCAAACTAAGCAAAGGCTTCTAGACCAATTAAATCTATTTGAAATATATATATATTTTGCAGCTCTACTTTTTTTAATGAAGTTGCTCTACTGTCTCTTTCTAAGTCACTGAGGACCTAAACTACAATAAAGGTAAACTAAGGAAATGTATTAGTACTGCAGGTGTGTATTCCAGTGAACACACAAATCTGTGAATTAGCAGCTCCACCATTCTGTGAGTGACAGCAATCTCACTCCATGATAGTGCTGAATCTGCAGCTAACCACAGGATGTGATGGCAAATCATGTCTGTATTGCGCAAGGAACACGTCCATTAAGGTTTCTGCCTTAATTGTCATCATTTCATTGCTTTTTGGTGTTTGAGTGGAAGAGTTTCAATCATTTTCTTAAACTTTAAATTGTGTATAAGTGTAAGAAACCTTAATCGGACATGTTAAACCGTACGTTTTTTTGTCTATGGAATTTCATAGCATTTTAAATGGTTAAAAAGTTACAATATTTATCATTTCAAAGTTAGACACAGAACTTAAAAGTAGATAAGAACCAATGGGCCATCTAGTTTATCCTATTTTTAATATCCATAATAACCAAGAAAGTTTATATTAGCCTCTACAACCTCTGTTGACTGGCAATACCACCTATCCTGTAACCAGGGCTGTCAAGAGGAATTCAGGGCCCCAGTATAGCAACTTCATGGGGTCCCCCTTATAGTTGAGGATGGCAATAAATTGGAAGTGGGTGTGGTCATACAATTAGGGGCATGACTGTGCACCATTTGGAAGTGTCTAGCAGGTGAAAAGCGCTAGGCCACCCTCCTACAGAAAAAAATGCTGCATTGTTGTGTACATCATTGGCAGAAGTGTGCAGTACCCACTTGCCGGAGCGTGACATATGCCCCAGCTGTGATCTTTTGAAAAAGTCAGCCGTTGAGCAGATGAAACGCGTCAGTTTTGGGCAGGGATTAGTGCATAAACCAGCGCTGACGCCAGAAAACACAAGATCTGTTAACACAATCCGTGAGAGTTAAAAATGTGTTTAATAATGCTCCATAAAACAAATGGATAAAAATACATATATAAATGAGAGAACACCATTGGCCAGTGAAATGACTAAATCACAATACAGTAAACAATGTCCAAACACATATAAAGCTGGAGTGAAAGAAACACCACTCTGTAGCGATATCAAAAACTGTAATCCCGGTAAAAAGCATATGACGATGTGGCCACATCAATGGATGAAAAATCATTAGGATCCCAATAACTTCATATAATGAACTGAATGTCACAGTCCGGGATTCCTCTGTACACACACATACAATAGCTGGTACTGATAAATATGAGTTACCGTTCTGTTCAGCTCGGGACACTTTCCTCGGCTCTCCTTCTGTGCTGTAAAATGAGCTGCTGTGCAGACCTAGGTGAAAGCACTCATCCCGTATGGTGGTCTGACGGATGTTCAAATCCAGACTAGCAGCGTGTTCCGTGTAATCTGTCAACGGATGATGACCAGAAAGCCTGCAGCTCCAGCGGGAGCGCTAATATTGATCTAATCGGCAAACCGTATAATATCACGAATGAAAATGCCAACAGCCACGGAAATTAAACACAATGGACGATAACAAAGATCCAAATACAGTGTCAATCCAGCAAAGTATTAGTGTGTAATCAATACCAGCTCAGCGTGCTCGCTCTTTCTGACTGACGCGTTTCATCACCGGTAGGCGATTTCATCAGAGGTGATTTGATCGCTATGATACAAACTTCTATTAAATAGCCTCCATCTAATTAGTTAAGTATCACCTGCGTCAAAAGACTGGGCAATGATCTTCCTTACAGGACCGATGATTAACCCTTTTTTCCCGGAATGAAACTCCATGGGGAGCCATGTTACAAACACTCAAAGGATCATTCTGACATTTCAAACCATTTCTCATACCCAAATCGGTGAATTGAAATGCAGATCATATTAATCAAAAAAGAGGCATATTTTCAATTCACATTTACACTCTTTATGCTCATCTGTTGACTGATTTTCACCTCTATTGTTATCCTTGGTTTATCAACTCATATTCAGGATTTTTGATTATTTGCTTACATTATTGGCCACACACTTCGTTTCTTATAAGAACATCTGTAAGTTAATCTCCACATTGAAGACCCTATTATAAATGTTTACCATTTAAATTTATTGTTATTTCTTCATTTGCAGACATGCACAATATTATATACAAAGATATCCTCTTTTAGAGGTAGTTTTTATTAGAGATGAGCGGGCTCGGATATCTGAAATCCGAGCCCACCCGAACGTTGCCGATTCGAGCCGGATCCGAGACAGATCCGGGTATTCTCGCCAATTGCAAAACTGAAACAGAGGCTCTGAGTCATAATCCGGCTGTCGGATCTCGCGATACTCGGATCCTATAAATTCCCCGCTAGCCGCCACCATCTTCACTCGGGCATTGATCAGGGTAGAGGGAGGGTGTGTTAGGTGGTCCTCTGTCCTGCTATATCTCATGCTGTTCAGTTCTGTGCTGTGGTGTGCTGGGGAAATAACAATGCCCTTAGAAGGACACAGCACAGCACAGCACAGCACGAAAAATTTTAAAAAAAGTTATAAAAAAAATTAAAAAAAAATAATTATAAAAAAAAGAAATTCAAAAAAATATCCAAAAACAATCCTGCAGTATAAGTCCATTGGTACTGCAATATTACAAAGTTCACTGATTCTGCAGAATAGACTGGGAATTAGTGGAAATGATTGTTATTGAATGTTATTGAGGTTAATAATAGCGTAGGAGTGAAAATAAACCCAAAAACTTGATTTTAACACTTTTTATGTTTTTTTCAAAATAAATCCGAATCCAAAACCTTAAATCCGAACCAAAACCTTTCGTCAGGTGTTTTGCGAAACAAATCCAAACCCAAAACCTCAAGCAAATCCGAATCCAAAACACAAAACACGAGACACCAAAAGTGGCCGGTGCACATCCCTAGTTTTTATATTATTCCACTGTTAGTAGTTTATTCAAGTTTTATGTATTGTTATTATTTATATTGGTTATAATGAAATACTACTTGCATTTTAGATTGAGCCCGCCCTCTTTAATTTTAATACACTTATCTACTACGGGTGGTTTCCTTGGCGCACTTGGTTTTGTGTATATATGTCCCAGCAGTCCTGACTTTCAGGGCAGCGGAACAGTGCCTCTGAGTTGTGCCCACAAATCATATCATGCCTTATAGTACAGGCCCAGTTAATACTATGGTACATTGTTGTGCCCACATTTAATAACATACCACATATTAGAGTCCCCAGTTCATATTATACCACACTAATGCCCCCAATTCAGTTTATGCCACAAATAAGTGCCTCCAGTTCGTGTTATACCACAGTAATGCCCCAATTTATTTTATGCCACACATAAGTGTCCCAATTCATATTATGGCTCACATAAGTGTCCACAATCACATTATGTGTCACATAAGTGTCCCCAATTCACATTCTGATACACATAAGTGCAGTGTCGGATTGGGGCATGAAGGGCCCAATACAGTGGTAGAGGCCCACCAGAGGGGGTGTGGTCAGCCACTAGAGAGGCGTGACCAAAATAGTGTAGTGTATAAAGAATGCAGGCGCTAGGGGGGGTGGTCAGCCCACAAAGGACAGCTAGTACCATAGTGCAGCATATAAAGAATGCAGTGTGTATGTAAAGAGTACACAGTCTTGTCTTAGATTGGGCAGAACAGTCAACAAAAATCGGGATTGTCCCACTAGAATCAGAACATTTGATACAATGTCCTACCTGTTCTTGTCACTTTCACCACCTGTGGCTCCTGGTTTCTTTAGCTGCAGCTTGTCTGGATCCTGGAATGTTGGGGTCCCTATTTAGAAAAAAAATGGGTACATTTAGAAAATTCCAACCAGTCCGGCATTAAATCAATAGCACCCACGATTACTAATTAGGCCTTCCTCGAGCCCCAACATTAAAATAATAGCAATCCGTTTGATAAATAGATCTATATCTCTCCAACCAACCCCAACAATAAAGTAATAGTATTCCCATTTAATAAATAAACCTGTTTCCCCTTCCTCCAAACTGCCCCAGCAATAAATTAATAGTATTTACATTTCATAAATATACCTATTTCCCACCATCACTGTCATTAAATAATTCATATTCACATGTAATAAAGAGACCTCATTCTCCCCAAACATCACCCCCACATTCAATTAATAGCCCCAAACCACCCCATCTTAATAAATAGTCCCCACTATTAAATTGCCCCACCAACAACCCACAAACAAAATAGCATCCATTAATTAGCCACCACCTACCTCACACACCTTATATTGCCACAAGCCCCCTGTGCCATCACACAAACACACACACACACACACACACACACACATTACCACATTACCACAAGCCCCTTGTGCCATCACACACACACACACATTAGCAAAAGCCCCCTGTACCTACCATGCTGCAGCCCACCCGCTTCATCACTCTGTGCTATGCTGCTCTCCCCCTTCATCACTCTGTTCCTTTCTGCTCCCCCCTATCTTCATAACTCTGTACCTTTCTGCTCCCCCCCTTTTTCATCACTCAGTGCCTTTCTGCTCCCCCCCTTCTTTATCACTCTGTGCCTTTCTGCTCCCCCGCTTTTTCATCACTCGGTGGCTTTCTGCTTTCCTCCCCTTGCCTCCGTTATTTTTATCTAACTTAGTATTGGCTTCTTTCATTTCTTTTCTTCTCTTCTTTTCTTCTCTTCTGTGTCCTGTCTCCTGTCTTTTTGCTGGCTCCTCTCTGATAAAGAGGTTGCAATTTAAAATGATGTGAAAACAGGCTGCCATTATTACTGATGCTCGTGATTTATTAACACACTGTTGGGGACTGCATTGGTCATTGATTGTTAAGGTCAGTCAGCATTTATTACAAGTCGGGCAAGTGGATTTCGTGATTTTTTGCTTGTGGCAGTCACTGACGGTGTTATCAGCACCGTTAAAGTGACTAACATAGTGTATGAGTATTTAATGCTGTGACAGGAGCTTGGGCACTTTTAAATTTGCTACAAAAACTCAAGCTCCTTCCATTCTATACTTGGAATTCTGGAATGACCTTCACCTTTTTTTGTAAGTGCCCATTAGAGCCGGGCAATTTCTTCCGTGGCTGCCATAGGCAGCCTCTACTTTTGATGAAATTTTGGCAACTTGAATTGTGCACATTTTCCTGCAGGTTCCACTAAATACATTCTTTTATATTTTTCACTTCCTATTTTTCTATCTTCCATCTGTGTTTTTTATTTCAAGCCCTTTGGTTTTTATTGCCCTTGGATATGACACAGAACTGCCCTTTGGATACTACTGTATACAAAAAACAAAGAAGTGCAGAGGAAGCCACAAAGATAATGCCACTTATTGAGTAAATGTGGCGGGAAGGAAGGGGGGCATGTACAAACCTATGCATTGAAGTTGCATCTAGGTTGGAAACCCCTTTAAATATGTAATCACCAATTCTTCTATAACATCACACTGATCAATTAGCAGGTAAAGCCAATTATTGACATGAATCTTCCTCATTATAATCACCATTTATTTATTCGGTTTCTAAAGTGAATTTAAAGGAGGACATTTCTGGGGTGCAAAATTGTGACAGGGAGAGGTATAAACCGAAATTAATTTTAAAATATAAGAGAATTATTGTTCTCCCAAGAAAAGAGAAGGAAAGATGTAATAAGGTTTTAAAAATAAACATTGGTGTGTGTTAGAGGGGGGGAGGGGGTGAAGCAGGTTTGATTTTAAATGAAGAGCGATTTTGTTTTTTCCTACCGCTTAATACCCTGTAGTGGAAGGTGAGGGGGTGCTATAGCGTTAGTTGACAGGAGGTTGGGCATTTTTATATTTGCCTCGAAAACATAAGCTATCCAGGGGTGGTGGGACAAGCAGTGGGGGTGGAGGGCAGTTGTTGCAGCGGAGAGGGGGGGCCCTGCCTTTTCCAATAGTACTGGGCCCTACAATTTCTGATGGCAGCCCTGCCACTTTGCATAGAGAGACCCTGGGCACTCACTGTGATGATGATCTCTAGGTGCTGGTTGTCCATGCAGGTATGGTTCCTCAGTAGCTCCCACTTCTCATACTGTAAGTTGAGGGTCAGTGTAACTGTATCACTTATAAATAAGTTATGGTATAAATTTATTTAAAGGAAATAGCGCAGAGCACTTATTTATATAATTGCCAATGCACTTATTTTTGATATTGTGTATATTTTGATATAGGAAATCGTAGAAAATTAGCTTTTTCTGTTTTAACCTTGCTAAAGGAAATGCCTTATTTCTGATGTATATATCTGATACAATGAGCCTTTGTTTAGAAAGTCTTTTGTGTGTCGTGATGTGGAGAAATGACTTGTTTGGGGTTTATACCTTTCTTTGGGAATGTGTATTCTGCAACTATTGGAAGAAAGGTCTCATGCTAATCAGGCCTTTTGATGTGTGCGGGTCCACTTGAAGACAGGAAGGTTTAATAAAGACCTTGCTACTAGATTTCTTGTGTCTAAAAACAAGATGCAGAACATCCCAGAATTTTTAAGATATCACAGATAAGCGTAAATATTGTTAGCTTTGCAATACATGTAAATCCATATTTGTGTAAACACATTGCATCCTGATTCTAAAAATAGCCTGTGTCCAAATCAGTATAAAATACACTGAAATGTATCATACTGATGTTCCATCTGACCTGACCACCTTTAATCAGTGAAACTGTTCTTGTCAGGGCATCTGAGCGAAATAAAACATCACTCTTTGCTTCAAGACCCTGCTTGACATCTTCTTCAATAGTGCTGTAATCCAGTGACCTGCAGATTAGACCCTAAATCTAATCCGTTCTTCGGCTGTTTCTGAGGTTGGACCCAGTACCACCACTCTGCCGCTACCCAGCAGCTTTGGCCAGTGTGATAGGCCAGGGGGATCCATCCACAGCACCCTGATCCATAGTCAGTCAGGCGTATCAGCCCAAGTGTAGCAGCATGGGAGTACACTAGCAGTGACAGTTACCCAGAAGAAACCGTGGTTCTGGGCACCATAAGGGAGCCCAGTGGTGTCAGCAGGCTCTTCCTACTGCGGCAGGAGGGGCGTATTCAGAATAATGAAAGGGGATGGTGGCAAAATAAGCCCAGCCTGTTCCCAGTAACAACATACCAGGTGGCATAGGTGGTCCATCCTGTAACAGTCAGGTTCTGCTCAGCCTCTCTCCAGAGCCCGGGAAGGCTGTGTCCCCCAGCAGCAGGTAACATAAGTATATGATGAGGAGGATCAGGTTAACAGGTACCTTGCAGAGCTGTTTTTGAGATGCAGACCATGGCACAGTCGGGCACTCTAAGTTGATGTCCTAGATCAGGGGGCTTGGTGGTTTCGGGCTGCTGCTTCAGAGGGGTGATGTTTAGAACTTCCAGCTGGATACTTGGCTGGTTCCTGAGTGGTCAGGCTTGCTGAGCTGTCAACGGAGCAGCAGAGTCCTTGTTCAATTTTTCCTGTCCTCGGCTTCTTCTTCCATGGGTAGATATGCCCCGCAGTGGTAGAAGGCAGGACTCCTCCAGCCCAATCAATTACTGCATCCTGTCACCTTCAGCCAAATGGAGCTGCTGACAGAATGGAGAGTGGTGCAGCTGATGTGCTCTTCACTGGAGGTGAATACAGACTGCTGCACAGGAAGTTCCCACTTCTACATACTCCCATCATGGAAAACCAATACTTTCGACTCTGGAGTCCCCACAGCTGCTTAGAGGTCATTGGTCCTTCCGCCGAGACGTCATTGCCCACATATGGACAGTGAGTATCTGTAGCTTCATTCATGGAAACGGATGAGTCCTTAAACAATTGCTGTGCGTTCAGCATCTGTTCAAGCCAACCATGCCACTGTAATTTGAGCTCACATCCTCAGTAACCCCACTTTACATATCTACTATGGAGCAGTAGCTTGTGTTTTGCTTGTGTTTTGCATCCCCTTCTTACCACTATGTATTGGGTACAGCACACACCCACATGTATATTACTATGTAGTGAAATGAACAAAGTTATTGAAAAGTGTGTTGAGAGAATACACATGTGTTGTAAATGGAAGCAACAACAAACGGTTAATTATACCAGTTAAAGACAGAGATCCACCACCTCCTTTCAAGCACACAGGGTTTATTTTTGTGAATACATATAAGTATTTTACTAGTATATGTGTTTAATGCCATCACCTAAAAAATAATCTAAAACATCTTTAAGCTATTTTTGTCAATTTACCACATATGTCATTTGCATTATTCGTGACTTATAGGATATTAAGTTACAGTGCAGAATATAGTACTGGTTACATTGCATCTAATTGCTGGTGATTTAATGTATGGTAAGTAAGCCTCATTTCCAGAACAAAGGGGATTAAAAATAACAACAACTAAAGCAATATTATACAATATAATAAGATAATATGAGCGCAATATATTCCGTAGTTGCTTTATTCTGTAGAACAGGATTGTATGCATGGGGTTCCCAGTAAACAAGTACATGTCATACTTTTTTCACACGAAACACACATTTGCACCACTTATCAACCTAATTAATGTATGTTTTCCAGAATCACTTTACAGAATGGCAGATGGAATTTATGTTTTTCTTTTTACCTAAACACTGTGCTAGCTTTTTCTTTATTTGTGGATTACATTTTTTGTGAAAACAAAATTACACACAGTAATTGTATCACTGTCATGACTGCCTATCCGGACAGAGATGTCTTCCTCATGTGCTTGTCGCTGGAGATGTGCATCCTGGAGAAATGGATGACTAAGTCACAGTTCTTGTTCCCAATTGTGCCCTTCATCCTGTTGGCCGCGATAAGGAGGACCTGAGGACTGATTTAAAAAGGGACGTATCCGGATAAACTTGCTCCTATTCATCATCATCATTTATTTATATAGCGCCACTAATTCCACAGCGCTGTACAGAGAACTCATTCACATCAATCCCTGCCCTATTGGAGCTTACAGTCTAAATTCCCTAACATACACACACACACACAGACAGACAAGGAGGGAGATAGACAGACAGGGAGACAGACAGACAGAGACTAGGGTCAATTTTTTGATAGCAGCCAATTAACCTAGCAGTATGTTTTTGGAGTGTGGGAGGAAACCGGAGCATCCGGAGGAAACCCACGCAAACTCCACACAGATAAGACCGTGGTCGGGAATCAAACTCATGACCACAGTGCTGTGAGGCAGAAGTGCTAACCACTAGGCCACTGTGCTGCCCAACAGTGATCACCGCTGCAAGAACCTCAGAGCACTTTTGAATTTCCCACTCCCCGCTCGGTGCAGTGAACAAATAAACTGACGTCACACAAGGTTTAAACGGACTCTGTAATAGCTGCCTCTGGCCTCTCTCTGAGTGCTTAAACTGTGAAATGAGAGCGGTGCCAGGGATAATACTAGTATAGTGTGACCCCCCTCAGCCCAAAAACACTAGTCAGTCCACCTTTGGCTACAAAATATGGCAAATTTCTCCTGCTCACAGAAGGAAATTTCTTAGCGAGAGAGCCAGCCATATTTGTACTCGCAAGTGAAGCCACTTTGAGTACACCCAGCACACACCTCTATTTGACATGCGCAATGTTATAAAATTCTGTGAAATCCCCTATCTTTAAAATGGGGCATATTTTACCAAATTATAAAAAAACTAAGTTTTTCAAAGATGTCTCTCGTAAAAAGGTACTCCTGCGTCCCCAAGTCTTAAAACCTCCTGTACACTGAGTTACGCTCTCCCCAAAATAACAGAAAGAAAGGTGACTTTTGCAAAACAGGAAGTGAAAAAAGGTGATATTTTGAAATTTAGATTATTACTAATTCGTCATTTTTTATTCTTTATTTCTGAAATTTGGCATGCGGCACCTGGGAACAGTTCTCCATTCATATGCCAAATTTCAACTTTATAGCTTTAATACTTTTTAAAATGTGGTCCCTCAAACAACATGCCCCCCCTCTCACAGATTTAACATGGCGGAATGCGGTTTAGTAGATGCAACCTTAATATAAGGGTAAAACTGTGCCCTTATAATACTAAAATAGTAAAATTAATTAAAATACTTTGCCCTGCATTTTACAAAATATAACATTATATTTAATATTATCCTGAATATATGCTATTTATTAGTAGAAGATAACCTTTTTAAACAATATCACAAATCAATAACAGAGTTAATGTCCAGACTGCAGATGAGTGAAATGGCAGCAAAATGTAGAGTGAATTGATTTTCACAGCAATCATAACCAGTGTCACATTTTATGATTTGAAGCCTGCTTGTGTTAGATAGATTCTTAGTGGAATCTGTAGTCACAGGACTAGGTTTCAAGAGGTTTGCTGTTTCTGGTTGGAATGTGTCTAGGTTACGTTCATCTAAAAATACTACAGTAATGTACTGATTAATTTGTATTATAAAATAATAATGAACAGTGTTATACCTCCATGCATGAGATTAAATCCTTTTAAAGGGTTAGACTTTGAGGTGAAAAACTATGTGAATAGCCATGGATAAAGCAAAAGGGAGGTGTTCATTTACTGGGTACTATCAGCAGGTTTTTCCAGTAAATGAACAAATTGTTCATTTATTGAGTTTTAACAGTATTGTTGCTTATTCCTAAAAAGCAAGGTAAATTTAGATTAATTATGCCAAATGGAAAAAACATCACTATATAAAATAAAATTTAATGTAGCCAGTAAGTGAACACAGTTTTTCATTGTGTTCAGTCACTGGTTAATATCTGTTCATTTGCTGCATTGTACCAGAGATTTTAAATTCTAGTAGGCCTATTTCCTTTTTACAAACAGATGGATTCCGGGGACCAAGGTTTGCCCAAAGCCTGCAAGTGATTTAGGTACAGTGATAAAGCACTTTGCTGATTTGGACGCTTTTAGGACTGGCTATGCAAAGCATCAGTGAATGAGAATACCTCCCAGATTTCCCACCCGCGGGATAAAGCTGTCCCGATCAGGATGGTGGGACAGAGCCCTCAAAAGAAGACTACTTAAATCAGGATGGTTGGGAAGTATTTGTTACAACAAGAACATGGTGAATACTCGCTCCAAGTTTAACTGCTTCAAGGGGATTTGTATTATTCAATGATACAATGTTTCAGAAATACTTTAATAAAGACAAAAAGATGCTAAATAGCATTTAAACATCAAATGATTTTGCGCTTGTAGTATCTTGTATTTTAACATACCATGTATGCAAGTTTATCTATTGCCATGGTTTTCTTAATGTAAGTCACATTATTCATTCACTGGATTTGTGTTCATGCTAACTTTGTTTTTTCTAGGGATGTGCACCGGCCACTTTTGGTGTCTCTTGTTTTGTGTTTTGGATTCGGATTTGCTTGAGGTTTTGGGTTCGGATTTGTTTCGCAAAACACCTGACGAAAGGTTTTGGTTCGGATTTAAGGTTTTGGATTCGGATTTATTTTGAAAAAAAACATAAAAAGTGCTAAAAACCAGTTTTGTGGGTTTTTTTTCACTCCTACGCTATTATTAACCTCAATAACATTCAATAACAATCATTTCCACTAATTTCCAGTCTATTCTGAACACCTCACAATATTGTTTTTAGGCCAAAAAGTTGCACCGAGCACATCATGCCAAAAAAAGAGGTACAAGATGGAATTGTACTGGGCCCTCCCTCCCACCCCTCGCGAGATTCGACGCGAGACTTGGACGACAGAGCCTCGTTTTCAATTTTTTGCCTGCCGGAAATATCCGAACAGTGCTTGGATCCCGTTCGGATCCGCACTGTTCGGTTGGGCTCGGATTAGCGGAATCCGAGCCCGCTCATCTCTAGTTTTTTCAAACACTAGTGACTTCTGCACCTCTCCTGTTTTTTGGTTGCAAAATTACAACTATTACCACAATCTTTAATCCAAAGTAGACATAGTAATTATGGTACATGTTTAAATTTGTTTCTATGATGAGTCTTCTACACACACCATCCTATTAAACAAGAGAATTCCCTTAACCATTTATTCACTGGATGATTCACCCTGTTTTGTGGAACTGATTTCAAAATGTAACTCATTTTAGCCCAAAACTATTTGTCATACTGCTACCATGATTCCATATTTTGTAGTTTAGTTATTAGTTATTATAAAACTATAACACGCACAGCAACATTAACATCTCTAGATCATTTTGTAACCCAAACAGCAGCTTTCATGTTTCATGTTTCTCTTTACAGTATGGAACAAAATGTTAGAGTTGGCCAAACTGTTATAATAATCATCATCATCATCACCATTTATTTATATAGCGCCACTGATTCCGCAGCGCTGTACAGAGAACTCATTCACATCAGTCCCTGCCCTTTTGAAGCCTACAGTCTAAATTCCCTAACATACACACACAGACAGAGAGAGATACTAGGGTAAATTTTGATAGCAGCCAATTAACCTACTAGTATGTTTTGGGAGTGTGGGAGGAAACCGGAGCACCCGGAGGAAACCCACGCAGACACGGGGAGAACATACAAACTCCACACAGATAAGGCCATGGTCGGGAATTGAACTCATAATCCCAGCGCTGTGAGGCCGAAGTGCTAACCACTAAGCCACCGTGCTGCCCAAGTGTAATAATGTACACTTTCATGGTTCATGTTTTTTTTATTTATTTTTATTGATAAATTGTTATGTTGGCATTTGTTCAGTTGTCTCATAATAGCCTCTTTTGTTTTTAATTAAAAAACTCTAAAGTGGAATTTTAAAGTTTATGATCTATGTGTCACATGAAATTTCTCCAGTCACAGATTATGCTTAGCATCCCATTTCCAGTACAGTCTAAAACACGCATGTAAAATGAACCATTTAAGCATAATTAGATGTGTCAGCCAGATCAAAAATTATGTACTAGCTCTACATCAGCAGACTGTTATACATGCTGCATTGTCTAATGTTTTGCTTTCTTAAATCCCAAAGGCAAATTTTAATTGCTCTAACACTGTGTTTATTGTCTGGCTGGGTTTGTAAAATGTTCCAGATATACAATATACTGGCTTACCTTATCACTTGCTTCTTTGAAATCCCAGAGTGCAATATCTATGCAGATCTTCATGTTAGAAATCATGAATTGCACAAAAGTTCTCAAATTGTTTACACTCAACTAAACAGATATGGAAGATAATTTACTTTCTGGAATTCTGTGCAATACAATTAGATTACAAGCCCACCAATGAACGCAGTTAGTATTATTATGGGTAGGTTTTTTTTAAAATAAATGTTGCAGGAATGATGAATACTAATGATATATTAGTACTAATCTTAAAGAATTCTGGCTAAAGTAGACATTAAAGGGCAAAAGATTGACCACTTGTTACCCTCCTGGAGCTTGCCTATTGTTAGCAGCAGATAATTCAGGACTTCTCCAGATTTGTTGATGGTAAAGAAGATTTTTTTTTAATTATAGAGCAAAACTTAGGAAGTGCTTCACACACACACTTTAGCAACATACATCACAGCAAACTACCAGTTTTAAGTTTGCTTTCTTTTTCTTAAAAATAGTTTAGTTTTCACAATAAGAACATGGATAGACGTTAGTGTAACAAACTCATTCGACAACTAATTGTCATGATAATCCCATTTTGGTTCTGAGTTCTTCAAGCTTGGGCCTTGGTTACAGCAACAGTTATCATCTTGTCAGTCTCACAGTAGTACAAGATCCTCTAACAACTAGCCCAACCAAGAAAACTCTTAGCTACCATAAGCTACATATCATGTCTGTAATTTGAATAAGTAACCACGTGTTGATTTGCGATCATTGAAGTAACCAGTTTAATAGAGTATTTTAAGGTAATCTTTTCTTGATATGTTCAGATGCATGTCTTGAGATAAGTCTGTTTAAGATATTGCACAAGTCTCTTGACTATACTAATCTCTCTGGTGAGCCTCAATCATATGTCTACAGTGAATTACCATTGCGGTTGTAAGATATGGATTTGTAGTTGTTGTCATATATAACAGTGGCCCCTCTGCTCCCATTGTTAGATAAAAGAATCTTCTACTTCCACATTCAGGCAGACTATATCCATTGGTGTTTATGCACCATTGGTTTGTTTCATGAAGGTTCCCCCAGCAGTGAGATCAGAGCTGATCATTGGACACCTCTTCGTTAATGTAACTATCTACGTGATATCACATGCACAGTACATTAGTGCGCTATATATTATTATTATCCTTTATTTATAGGGCGCCACAAAGGGTCCACAGCACTGCACAGAAAGCATACAATAAAACAGTACATAGCATTGCAGGACAAAATAATTAAACACATTGCTGTACAATTCACAATCCAGCTAAGAATAGTCATAAAGGTCAATGAGGTGCAAGGGGTATCCCAAAATCACTATAACTATAAAAGGAAGTGC